>NC_092046.1:67008344-67293283 GCF_003086295.3 Arachis hypogaea | reverse complement strand
GAACTGAGCGGTTAATCAATCCAAAGCAAAAGAAGAGTGTGCTTAAGAACCCTGGACACCTCTAATTGGGGACTTTAGCAAAGCTGAGTCACAATCTGAAAGGTTCACCCAATTATGTGTCTGGCATTTATGTATCGGTGTAATACTGGAAAACAAAGTGCTTAGGGCCACGGCCAAGACTCATAACGAAGCTGTGTCAAGAATCATCATACTGAACTAGGAGAATCAATAACACTATCTAAACTCTGAATTCCTATAGATGCCAATCATTCTGAACCTCAATGGATAAAGTAAGATGGCAAAACTATTCAAGAGGCAAAAAGCTATAAGTCCCGCTCATGTGATTGGAGTTATGTTTCATTGATAGTTTGGAATTTATAGTATATTCTCTTCTTTTTATCCTATTTGATTTTCAGTTTCTTGGGGACAAGCAACAATTTAAGTTTGGTGTTGTGATGAGCGGATAATTTATACGCTTTTTGACATGGTTTTTAGTATGTTTTTAGTAGGATCTAGTTACTTTAGGGATATTTTCATTAGTTTTTATGTTAAATTCACATTTCTGGACTTTACTATGAGTTTGTGTGTTTTTCTGTGATTTCAAGTATTTTCTGGCTGAAATTGAGGGACTTGAGCAAAAATCAGATTCAGAGGTTGAAGAAGGACTGCTGATGCTGTTGGATTCTGACCTCCCTACACTCAAAGTAGATTTCTGGAGCTACAGAACTCGAAATGGCACGCTTTCAATTGCGTTGGAAAGTAGACATCTAGGGCTTTCCAGAAATATATAATAGTCCATACTTTGGCCAAGTTTAGATGACGCAAACTGGCGTTCAACGCCAGCTCTCTGTCCAATTCTGGCATCCAGCGCCAGAAAAGGATCCAAAACCAGAGTTGAACGCCCAAACTGGCACAAAAGCTGGCGTTCAACTCCAAGAAGGACCTCTACACGTGCAACACTCAAAGCTCAGCCCAAGCACACACCAAGTGGGCCCCGGAAGTGGATTTATGCATCAATTACTTACTTCTGTAAACCCTAGTAGCTAGTTTATTATAAATAGGACATTTCACTATTGTATTTGACATCCTGAGTTTTATCTTTGGATCATAGTAGTCTTGGTTACTCCGGTTCCCCTCTGGGGCCGAGACCAATGAACTCCATTATCACTTATGTATTTTCAACGGTAGAGTTTCTACACTCCATAGATTAAGGTGTGGAGCTCTGCTGTTCCTCAAAGATTAATGCAAAGTACTACTGTTTTCTATTCAATTCATCTTATTTCGCTTCCAAGATATTCATTCGCACTTCAACCTGAATGTGATGAACATGACAATTATCATCATTCCCTATGAACGCGTGCCTGACAACCACTTCCGTTCTACCTTCGACTGAATGAGTATCTCTTAGATCTCTTAATCGGAATCTTCGTGGTGTAAGCTAGAATGATGGCGGCATTCAAGAGAACCCGGAAAGTCTAAACCTTGTCTGTGGTATTCCGAGTAGGATTCAATGAATGAATGACTGTGACGAGCTCCAAACTCGCGATTGCTGGGCGTAGTGACAGACGCAAAAGGATAGTAAATCCTATTCCAGCATGATTGAGAATCGACAGATGAATAGCTGTGCCGTGACAGGGTGCGTTGACCATTTTCACTGAGAGGATAAGATGAAGCCATTGACAAGGGTGATGCCTCCAGACGATTAGCCGTGCCGTGACAGGGCATTTGGATCATTTTCCCGAGAGAAGACCGAAAGTAGCTATTGACAATGGTGATGTATCACATAAAGCCAGCCATGGAAAGGAGTAAGACTGATTGGATGAAGATAGCAGAAAAGCAGAGGTTCAGAGGAACGAAAAGCATCTCTATTCGCTTATCTGAAATTCTCACCAATGAATTACATAAGTATTTCTATCCCTCTTTTATTATTTAATTTCGAAAACTCCATTATTATTTTATATCCGCCTGACTGAGATTTACAAGGTGACCGTAGCTTGCTTCATACCAACAATCTCCGTGGGATTCGACCCTTACTCACGTAAGGTATTACTTGGACGACCCAGTGCACTTGCTGGTTAGTTGTGCGAAGTTGTGAACCATGGTATTGGCATCATGTTTTTGGCGCCATTACCAGGGAAAGAAAGAGTGATGAATTTTACATAATCAAAGTGTAATCACAATTTCTGTGCACCAATAATGAAAACTAGTATTGATCCATCAAATTACAACAGAGCTCCCTAACCCAATGAAAGGGGTTTAGTTGTTCATAGCTCTGGAAAATGAAAACAAAGATGGAGAATACATGATGAAACTAGAAGTGCAGAGAAAGTAAAATACAGAGAGTAGTTCTATGCCAAGAGGATCCCTATAATTTCCAACTCCCATTTTAATTCAAAGCTACTCCTATATATACTACTCTTCTGATCTTCTAGTTGGCTCTTCAAGTCTTGGGTATGGGCCTTTGGATCTTGAGTTTGAAGCAGTTATCTTCTTCATTGGGCTTAGTTTTACTTGCAGAGAGAAAATGTGAAGTAGGCAGAGACTTTAGCTCAGGACGTTAGTGGTGTTAACGTTTAAGTGGAAATGTGGGTTCGAGAACGTTAGTGACAATCACCTTTTTTACTAACATTCCTCACCAAAGTAAGAGCCACGTTAACTCCAACGTTAGTGGCACAAACGTTGCTACTAACGTTGCCTCTTTGTCCTTCGCACACGTTATTGGGACTTACCTTTCCCAATAACGTTGAGAAGTCTCCCCCTTTCCTACGTTAGAGTCCACGTTAACTTAGTTAACGTGGCTCTTTTAACATAGGCTTGCCAACCTTCGAGAACGTTAGTGACACTTACCTTTGTCACTAACGTTCCAATGTGCCCCTATTTCTCACGTTAGAGTCCACGTTAACTAGGTTAACGTGGCTTCTAACGTGGCCATGCTAGCCATCTCCAACGTTAGTGACAAAGTTGAGTGTCACTAACGTTGGCTCATCATTCCCTTATCCACGTTAGCTTCCACGTTAACTAAGTTAACGTGGGAGTTAACGTGGCTCATAGTAGCTTGTGTGGGTTCATTCCAACGTTAGTGACAATGTTAGGTGTCACTAACGTTGGCGATCACATTCTTGCTTCACGTTAACTTCCAAGTTAACTAAGTTAACATGGAGTTAACGTGGCTTATGGAGGCTTGGCCAACGTTAGTGACAAAGGTGAATGTCACTAACGTTGGCTTCTCTCTTGCTTCTTAACGTTAGAGCCCACGTTAACTAAGTTAACGTGGCTCTTAACGTGGCCACTTATGAGCTTGGTCCAACGTTAGTGACAAAGGTAAGTGTCATTAACATTGGCTCCATTTCCTTTCCTCTACGTTAGAGTTCACGTTAACTTAGTTAACGTGACTCTTAACGTGGGCAATGATGGCTTCGAGAGCGTTATTGGCGATTACTTTTCTCATTAACTTTGCAAGTTACTCCCATTCCACGTTAGGAGTTACGTTAATTAGATTAACGTGGCTGCTAACGTGGTTCTTCCTTGCTTCCTTTGTCCTGAAATCAAGCAATAGAGTGCATCAAAGTTCTAGTCCAAGTCATGGGAAGTACAACATCCAATTTGTCATTAAATTCATGCAAAATCCTCATGAAATCATGTAAAGTGCACAATGTATGCTTGAATCAAGATGTAAGTGAATATCTACCAAAACTAGCTTATTTTCTAAGGAAATGCATGAAACTACCCTAAAAATAGTAAAGAAAAGGTCAGTGAAACTGGCCAAAATGCCTTGGCATCACAACACCAAACTTAAAGCTTGCTTGTCCTAAGCAAGTATTGGAACAAGAGAATGATGAATGGAATGCCAAGAGAAATAAGTCATTCTTGTGGAGGTCATGTCCCTGGTTTTATGGTGGTTTCATGCATAGCAACTTAGATTCATTCCTTTACTGGCTTTCAGACCTTTATCATGTCCTAGAATACTCACTGTGATTGCATCCCATGAGACTTTTATTCATTGATCCTTTTGTTGTTATTTCAGGGCTTATTTGTGTTCTTAGGCTAAGTGCTCTGTAAGGGGGTGACTCTTTAAGATAAGCTTTCAGCCAACACTCCCGAACCAGTTGGTTCAAGGTGCTAGGTGTTAAGACACCCCTAAGGACTTACTCCCTCAAGTCTCTTTCCCCCATACATACACACCACAGGCATATAGTTTATTTATTTTCTTTTCTTGAGACCTTGGTGTCCAGTACCTCTTTGGGTTACTAAATGCTCTGTGGTGAAGGTTACTCTTGATAGTGGACTTTCAGCTGATAATCCCGAGTTAGTTAACCCAAGTTACCAAGTGATAAGGCACCCCTAAGAGCTTATTCATCCAAGTAGATCCCTCACACAGGAGCACCACAGACACATGCCTCAAGATTAAAACCATTGGTGCCTAGCCTTATTGCTTACTCTTTTTCTTTTATTTTTCAACCTTTATTGTTCTTTCCCTTTTTCTTATTAGGATCTTCTTATTTAGCTAGTCTCATGGGGTGTGTCTCAAGCATAGTATTCATGACAGATAGTTGTCCTCCCACCTGGTGGTTGAACCAACTTAGCTATCTTATGACTATACCATAAACTCATGAACTTACTCCATAGTGTGAACTCCTCTCTGGTCTTTTGTAAAAACTCATTCTCTTTTTCATTTGATTTAAAGTGACAAGCATACAAGTAAGCAAAGTAAGGATGCAGTGACATAAAGACTAGCAAACATAGACCTATTCAACCAAAAACATAAAAGACAGAATTGAAAAAGGTTCCAATTAACGAGTCACTATTGATCAAAAGTGCATTCGGACTTCCAATTTCAACATTCTAAGTACAATGGAATTAAGTAACAATGCAACCTTCGGGTGATGATTTCTAGTTGCCCTCTTTTTTTGTCATCATCCTAGTCTTTGCTACCTCACTTCCTTGGGTGAAGGTGCACCATTTCCTCATAAGATTCCTGCAAAGTTATTGGAAGTTGCTTGTTCCCAAAGCACTTGAGAAATAGTTAGCTTGCATGTATGCTTGTGACTTCTGACTTTAATTTGGTGTGTGAACACCAAACTTAGTTCCTTGCCCAGTGCAAAACATTGTATATATGCAGAGAACCTCATATCTTGTTATTAACAAAACAATGATTACCTAAATTCTAACTACATCTAAGTGGTTTCCCTTGATTGGTTGGAGATGGCAATGTTCTTTGGGAGTGGAGTGTGATTCTAACTAATATCCTTTGGTGGAACACCAAACTTAGAATTACACTTTTACTCTTGGATTGTGTTGGTGTGGAACACCAAACTTAGCTCCTCGCAATACAGGGGAAACAGCTTGTGACCTTTATTAAAATAAAGCTGAAAAGAAAACTACCTGAGGTTGGATTGCCTCCCAACAGAGCGCTCTTTTACCGTCGCTAGCTCGACGATTCCTCCTTTACCTGAGATGATACTGTACTCTGGGGTTTTCCCCCATGTTGCCCAGATAATGCTTGAGTCTTTGTCTGTTCACTGTAAAAGTCCTCTCTGAACCTTCATCCATGATTTTGATGTGTCCATATGGCGAAACTTTTGTGACAAGAAAACGGCCGGACCACCTTGATTTGAGTTTTCCTGGGAACAGTCTCAATTTGGAATTGTAAAGGAGTACTAGCTGCCCCTTTTCGAAACTCCTGGGTGAAAGATGCAGGTCATGTCTTCTCTTTGCCTTCTCTTTATACATCTTGGTATTTTCATAGGCTTGTGACCTGAATTCCTCCATCTCATGCAGCTGCAAGATCCTCTTTGCACCAGCAGCAATGCTGTCAAAATTTAGTATCTTAATAGCCCAGAGAGTTTTGTGTTCCAGCTCCAGTGGTAAATGACAAGCTTTCCCATACACTAGTTGATATGGGGACATTCCAAGTGGTGTTTTGAATGCTGTTCTGTATGCCCAAAGAGCATCATCCAGCTTCTTCGACCAATCCTTTCTTGATGCACCCACAGTCTTTTCCAAAATCCTCTTTAGCTCTCTGTTGGATATCTTAGTTTGTCCACTTGTTTGGGGATGGTAAGGCGTGGCTACCTTGTGTTTTACCCCATATCGTAGGAGAAGAGCTTCTAGTGGTCTGTTACAAAAATGGCTCCCTCCATCACTGATGAGTGCTCGTGGGACTCCAAACCGGCTAAAGATATTCTTCCTGAGGAAGTTCATGACCACCCTGTTATCATTCGTTGGGGTTGCAATAGCCTCTACCCACTTGGAAACGTAATCTACTGCTACCAAGATGTACTTGTTTGCATATGAGGTTGGGAATGGTCCCATGAAATCAATTCCCCACACATCAAACAATTCCAGTTCCAAGATGAAATTTTGTGGCATCTCATTTCTTTTGGGCAAGTTTCCAGATCTTTGGCATTCATTGCAGCTCTTTACTAGTTCTTTGGCATCCTTGAAAAGGGTGGGCCAAAAGAATCTGCTTTGTAACACTTTTGCTGCAGTTCTGTCCCCTCCAAAGTGGCCTCCATAGCATGAGCCGTGGCAATTCCATAGGACCTCTCGTCCTTCTTCTTCCGAAATACATCTCCTAAGGATTCCATCTGAACACTTCTTGAAGAGATATGGCTCATCCCAGACAAAGTATTTTGCATCATTCATGAGCTTCCTTTTTTGATGTTTATTGATCTCTGGAGGTAAGGCCCCAGTTGCCTTGAAGTTGGCAATGTCTGCGAACCATGGTGCTTTGTGAACTGTCATCAACTGCTCATCAGGGAAGAGCTCGTTCACACTTGTATCATGTGCTCCACCTTTATCATGAGGAATCCTGGATAGGTGATCTGCTACCTTGTTCTCCACTCCTTTCTTGTCTCTGATTTCAATATTGAATTCCTACAGCAATAAGATCCATCTTATTAGTCTTGGTTTTGATTCTTGCTTGGCAAACAAATATTTAAGTGCTGTGTGATCTGTAAAAACAATCACTTTAGCACCAATGAGGTATGATCTAAACTTGTCAAATGCAAAAACTATTGCTAGTAACTCCTTTTCAGTAGTGGTATAATTTCTTTGAGTATCATTAAGGACTTTGCTAGCATAGTATATCACATGGACTAAGTTGTCTTTCCTCTGTCCTAACACTGCCCCAACTGCAAAATTAGATGCATCACATATCAATTCAAATGGTAAATTCCAATCAGGTGGGGAAATGTTAGGAGCAAAGGACAACCTCATTTTCAAATTTTTAAAGGCTAACATGCATGTTTCATCAAAGATAAATGGTGTATCAGATACAAGGAGATTGCTTAAGGGTTGGCTATCTTTGAAAAATCTTTAATAAACCTTCTGTAAAAACCAGCATGCCCCAAAAAGCTCCTAATTGCCCTGACATCACTGGGTGGAGGCAGTTTTTCAATAAGTTCTACTTTAGCTCTGTCAACCTCAATGCCTTGGTTAGAAACTTTGTGACCAAGGACTATTCCTCCTGTCACCATAAAGTGATATTTCTCCCAGTTCAAGACCAGATTGGTCTCTTGGCATCTTTTCAATACCAAGGCGAGGTGATGTAGGCAACTAGGGAAGAAATCTCCGAATACCGAGAAATCATCCATAAAAACTTCAATGAATTTTTCTATCATATCTGAAAAGATAGAAAGCATGCAGCGTTAGAAAGTCGCAGATGCATTACATAGCCCAAATGGCATGCGCCTGTAGGCAAACACTCCATATGGGCAAGTGAATGAGGTTTTCTCTTGATCCCTGGGATCAACCACTATTTGGTTATATCCTAAATAACCGTCGAGAAAACAATAATATGCGTGCCTTGCAAGTCTTTCCAACATCTGATCCATGAATGGAAGGGGGAAATGATCTTTTCGTGTAGCCTCATTGAGCTTCCTGTAGTCTATGCACATCCGCCATCCTGTGACTGTCCTTGTAGGAATTAGTTCGTTCTTCTCATTGGGAACCACGGTAATTTCTCCCTTTTTTGGGACGACATGCACGGGGCTAACCCAGGGGCTGTCTGAAATTGGGTAGATTACCCCCCTTGCCATAACTTCATAACTTCCTTCTGTACCACTTCCTTCATGATTGGGTTCAACCTCCTTTGGGATTGAATGGATGGTTTGGCATCATCTTCCAGCAGTATCTTGTGCATGCATATGGCCGAACTTATCCCCTTCAGGTCAGCAAGTGTCCAACCAATGGCATCCTTGTGCTGTCGCAGTACTTTGATCAGTTCATCTTCTTGATCTTTGCTGAGGCATGAGCTTATGATCACTGGGTAATTTTCATTTTCTCCTAAGTATGCATATTTGAGAGTGGGTGGCAGTGCTTTGAGTTCAAGTTTAGGTGCTTCTGACTTTTCGTTCTCTTCCTTTGGTGCACCTAGTATGCCAATTTCTGTCGTTGCAACCTCTTCACTTGATGTACACTCTTCCTCTATTATTCTTTCGGGCTCTTCAGACTCTTCTTCATCAAAACTCTCCTGCACTTCCTCTTCAAGTGAGTCCAACCTCATACATTCCCCCAGTTGTTCTTGTGGGTAACTCATGGCCTTGAACACATTGATTGTCATCTTTTTATTGTGTAATCTCAAGGTGAGATCACCTTTTTGGACATCAATGACAGCTCCAGCAGTGGCCAAGAATGGCCTTCCTAGGATAATGGAGGTCTTGGCTTCCTCCTGCATGTCCAGCACTACGAAGTCTGCCGGGAATATGAAGTCTCCCACTTTCACCAGCAAATCCTCTACTACACCATGAGGGAACTTGAACGATCTGTCTGCCAACTGTAAGGCAATTTTTGTTGGTTTAGCCTCCTCTATCTTCATTTTCCTCATCATAGCTACTGACATCAAATTGATGCTGGCTCCTAAGTCACAAAGAGCTTTCTCCACTGTGATTTCCCCTATAATACAAGGGATTTGAAAACTCCCAGGATCCTTCAATTTCTGGGGCAGTTTATGCTGAATGATAGAACTACATTCTTCGGTTAGTATCACTGTCTCGTTGTTCTTCCAGCTTCTCTTCTTAGTCATGAGCTCCTTCAAGAACTTGGCGTAGAGTGGCATTTGTTCTATTGCTTCAGCAAAGGGTATGTTGATTTGCAGTTTCTTGAAGATTTCCAAAAATCTTGAAAACTGATTGTCATCTCCCTTATTCTTTAATTGCTGAGGGTATGGGACTCTTGGGACGTCTGGCTTCAGCACTCCTTCCCCTTTTTGTGAACTCAAAGTGGGAACTCGAGCTTCGTCCTGCTCTTCTTCCTCTTTATTTGAGTCCTCTTCTTGTGGTTTCTAGGGGATTTCCTTCAGTTCCTTCCCACTCCGAAGGGTGATAGCCTGACACTCCTCCCTTTTGGTTGAGTTAGTATTACTGCGAAGGTTGTGGCTGGGGATTTGCTTGAATAAGTAGCCAATTTGTGTCTCAAGTTTCTTGATGGCAGCATCCTGGTTCTGCATATTGGACATCACTTCTTCTCGGAATGCTTTACTGTCTTGAATCTCCTTGCCTATGCCTTCAAGTAGATTCTCAATCCTTGAGAGTCTGTCATCAAATGATGGTAGATTGGGATTAGAGGTGGAAGGATGAGGTAAGTTATTTTGGTTTTGATATGAATGTGGAGAGGTGTTGTTATGGGGGTGTTGATATGGTCTAGATGTGAAATGTTGATGGGCTGCATTGTTGGGATTTGGGCGTCTTTGATCAAGGCCTTGGTCTTATTGATTTCCCCACCCAAAGTTTGGGTGATTCCTCCAGTCAGGGTTGTAGGTCTTGGAGTATGGATCATGGTTTTGCCTAGGTGAATTCCCAATGTAGTTGGCTTGCTCCTGACTACCCTCTGCTTCTTCATTCACTCCTTCTTGAGTTGTTGATGAAGTAGTGATTGCTGCTACTTGGTTCCTCTCCATCTTCTTGGTGAGGTCAGCCAGCTACTGGGTAATGAGATTGTTTTGGGCCAGCAGAGCATCTACATTGTTTAGCTCTATCACTCCTCTAGTGTTCCCCCTTTCGGAAGCATAGAAGTAGTCATTCTCTGCTACAGTTTCAATGACATCTATGGCCTCCTCAATGGTCTTCTTCTTGTTCAAAGATCCTCCGGATGAATGGTCTACTGCCTTCTTTGATTCATAAGAGAGCCCTTCATAGAAAATGTGCAGCTGCACCCATTCATTGAACATATCTGGTGGGCATCTCCTTGTTAGGTCTTTAAACCTCTCCCATACTTCATACAGAGTCTCACCATCTTGTTGCCTGAAAGTTTGGACCTCAGCTCTCAGCCTATTGATTCGTTGAGGGGGGAAAAATCTTGCTAAGAATTTGTTCTCCACATCTTCCCAAATTGTCAAGCTCTCCTTTGGGAAAGACTCCAGCCACTTGGCTGCCTTATCCTTGAGTGAGAATGGAAATAAGAGCAGTCTATAGGCGTCAGGATTAACACCATTAGACTTCACTGTGTCACATATTCTCAGGAAGGTGGTTAGATGTTGATTGGGGTCTTCTTGGACACCTCCTCCGAACGAACAGTTATTCTGAACAAGGGTGATGAGCTGTGGCTTTAGTTCAAAATTGTTGGCGTGGATGGTTGGCTTTTGAATGCTACTTCCACAGTTTCCTGGGTTTGGATTGATGTAAGAGCCTAAAACTTTTCTATCCTCCCCAGCATGATTTGCTCGACCTCCTCCGCCATGGTTGTGAGTCTCTTCTTCATGATGGTTTTCCATGTTTTCTTCCATGTTTGGTTCAAAGTATTCCTCCTCTTCCTCAGCACCAACTACTCTTTTTCCTCTTGCTTCTCTCCTTAATCTAAAGAGGGTCCTCTCAGGTTCAGAATCAAAGGAAGTTGAAGTGCCGCTTCTTCTCCCTGTCATACAACCCACAAGTACAAACAAGGAAAATAGATACAGAAAGTATTTCTGTCAGAATGACTGTTAGTGTGAGTGATGCAATATATCAAACAGTTAGTGGGTCAGTGGAATGAATGGTAAATAACTAAAAATGAAAAAGTAGGGGGAATGGAAGAAATTAACTAAAACTGAAAATAAATTACTCAAATAGAAAATTAAATCAAACAAAAATAAAAGGCTCAATCTAGTTATCTTCCAATTTAATCATTGTTGATGCACAATCAATCCCCAACAACGGCGCCATAAACTTGATGCACGAAAAACTTGTCTCATAACAAATTTCCTTTGGCAAGTGTACTGAATTTGTCGTCAAGTAAAAACTCACAATAGAGTGAGGTTGAATCCCATAGGGATTGATTTATCAAGCAACTTTAATTAGAGGAATGTTCTAGTTGAGCGAATCAGAATTTAAGTTGAGAATTGCAGAAAATTAAATGGCGGGAAAGTAAATAACAGAAAAGTAAATGCTAGAAATAAAGAGCTGAATGTAGATGACGGAAAGTAAATTGCAGAATCTTAAATGGGAATGGGGTAATTGCTCATAAAAGTAAATGACAGAAATTAAAGAGAATGGGTAAGATCAGAAATGGGGAGTTCATTGGGCTCAGGAGATGTTGCATTCTCCGGATCAATTTCATTTTCATCTCTTCCTCAATCAATGCACTCATTGATCTCCTTGGCAATCTTAAGTGATCGAATTACAATTCCTTGTAATTCAGTCTCTTAAATCTTGATCAATAGCCAATTCCTTGGTCAATTGCTCATGAGAAGAGATGAAGTATGGTCACTGATTATACCACATGCATTTCCCAAATCAAGTGTTGAGAGGATTATAGTCACATATCCATCCAAACCCAATTTGGTCCAGCATGAGAAAGCATTTCTAGCATGATCTCTTCATTCCTCTTTCAAGGTTCAGAAGAGATCCAAGTTCGAATAGCTTCTTTTCCAAGATAAATACCCAATTGGATGAAGATCGAAAGCTTTCAAGTAAAATCAAGAGAAAAGATAGAAGAAGAATAATGAAAACTAGTATTGATCCATCAAATTACAACAGAGCTCCCTAACCCAATGAAAGGGGTTTACTTGTTCATAGCTCTGGAAAATGAAAACAAAGATGGAGAATACATGATGAAACTAGAAGTGCAGAGAAAGTAAAATACAGGGAGTAGTTCTATGCCAGGAGGCTCCCTATAATTTCCAACTCCCATTTTAATTCAAAGCTACTCCTATATATACTACTCTTCTGATCTTCCAGTTGGCTCTTCAAGTCTTGGGTATGGGCCTTTGGATCTTGAGTTTGAAGCAGTTATCTTCTTCATTGGGCTTAGTTTTACTTGCAGAGAGAAAATGTGAAATAGGCAGAGATTTTAGCTCAGGACGTTAGTGGTGTTAACGTTTAAGTGGAAACGTGGGTTCGAGAACGTTAGTGACAATCACCTTTTTTACTAACGTTCCTCACCAAAGTAAGAGCCACGTTAACTCCAACGTTAGTGGCACAAACATTGCTACTAATGATAAACCCCATTTTTAGGGTTTATCTTGTATTGAATTTAGAGTATTTTAATGACCTTTTTCTCGCATTTAACCTATGAATTAGCATGGTTTTGTTATCTCTCCCGTATTTGTGCTTAAGTGTAAAAACATGCTTTTTAGGCCTTATTTTGATGAATTTTGATTTCTCCTTGATTCCATAAGATGCCTTGATGTGTTTGCTAGTAATTCCAGGATTGAAATAGGCCAGGCATGGATCAAAGGAAGCAAGGAAGGAAGCATGCAAGTGGAGAGAAGCATAAAAAGCCAAAGAATTGATCACGGCCAAGCACGCGCACGCGCACAAAGCGCTCGCGCGCACATTGCGGAATCAGCCAGGGACGCGCACGCGTACCGTGCGCGCACGCGTCGATGTCTGCACATGACTTCATTAAGGCAACACGTGCCTGGCGATTTTGAAGGGTTTCTGAACCAATTTTTTGGCGCCAATTACTGATAGAAAGGAATAAAAGGATCAAGGATTAAAGGGGGAGGCAATTAGATTAGAAGTTAGTCATAGCTTTAGTTTAGAATAGTTCTAGAGAGAGAAGTTCTCACTTCTCTCTAGGATTAGGATTAGGTTAGGGTTAATCTCTCTTCTTAGATCTAGGTTTAATTCATGCCTTAATTCAATTCTCCTTTGCCAATTCTTAATCTTCTCCTCTTCCTCTCTCTAGTTATGTACTTTAATTCTTGTGATTCTTCACTTTGTTTTGGATAGATTGTTGTTTCTTTTATTCCCTTTCAATAATGCAATTTGAGGTAATTCATGATAATTGTGATTTCCTTGGTTGTTGTTGTTAATTCTTTGTATTCGATTGTAGTTAGAATTCATTCTTGTTGTGATTTGCTATACTTTTCTTTTGTGCCTTCCGAGTGTTTGATGAAATGCTTGGTTGGATTTTTGTATAGATTTTATTCTTCGTGGCCTAGGTAGAGTGATTAGTGACTCTTGAGTTATCTAATTACTTTGTTGATTGATAATTAGAGATTTCTAATTGATTTGAATGCCTCTAAAGCTAGTCTTTCCTTTAGGAGTTGATTAGGTCTTGAGGAATCAAATTGATTCATCCACTTGACTTTCCTCCATGGTTAGGGGTTAACTAAGTGGGAGTAATGAACAATTCTCATCACAATTGAGGAGGATAACTAGGATAGGATTTCTAGTTCTCATATCTTGCCAAGAGCTTTGTTAATTGTTAGTTTATTTTCTTTGCCATTTATATTTCTTGCACAAAATTTTAAAACCCCAAAATAACTTACAACCAATAACAAGCCACTTCATTGCAATTCCTAAGGAGAACGACCCGAGGTTCGAATACTTCAGTTTATAAATTTAGGGGTTTGTTTTAGTGACAAACAACTTTTTGTATGAAAGGATCATTGCTTGGTTTAGAAACTATACTTCGACGAGATTTTATTTGAGAAATTCTAAACCGTCAAGAGTTCGCTCATCAAAATGGCGCCGTTGCCGGGGATTTGCAATGGTGTTGTGTTATTGGTTATTGTATATATGTGAATAGTGTGAATATCTTGCTTTTTTCTTTATTTGCTAGTTTTTGTTAGTTTTATTTTGCTTTTCCACTATGAATTCCCACCTTGGCTATGAGTTTGGTTCTAATTGTGTTGTAGGAAATATGAACTTCAATGATGACACTCATTATGGATGGAACCAACAAAGATGGGAGGAGCCTCAAGGAATTGATCACTCCTATTGGCAACAACCTCCGGATACTTATAGGTATAATTACCATCCTAGTACATGTCAATTCAATGGCTATGGTGACTCCTTTTGTGATGATCAAGCACCACCACCATATGCTTATGATTCTTATCCTCAACATGAACCTCAACCATACTCACAAGCCTTCGAAACACCACCTTATGATCAATATCCATCATATAACCAATCATCCATACCATATTTTTATGGCCATTATGAGCAAGAACCTCTAGAATCACCACAACCATATCAAGATTACTCCCAAGAACCACCTCAATACTCATCATCTCCATACCTTTACCAAGAAGAACCACCTTCCTACTATGAACCCTCCCTCCAAAATGATGAACCTTCCTACTCACCCCAAGCCCCAATAGACGATCCTCTCACATTGTTACTTCAAGGACAAGAAGCTATGAAGCAGGATACACTTGAGTTTGTGACCAATTTGACCAAGGTGGTGTACACTTTAGCCCACCAATGTTTGAATACTCGAGGTGCTTCCGTAGCCACATGTGGAACCGCGAAAGAAGAGCAAAGCATGAAGGAGAGATTGGAAACTCTGGTGGGGGATGAGAAATGCCATTTTGTATTGGAGCAACTAGAGGAAGCTACAATCATTGAAGAAAAGGAAGAAGTGGTTGAAGATTTAGGAGATGTTAAAAGTCCAAGGGAATGTAGCACCATGGAGCACTCTTCCAAGGAGCTTGATATTGATGTTGAAGAGGGTGCGCAACCTCTAAGGCACACCGTCGTTGGAGACTTGGAAGAAGTTTATCAAGAGATGGATTCAATCATGGATGAATTTCTCTCTACAATGGAATCTTCTCCCATTGGACATGGAGTTGAAATTATAGAAGAATGTGCACACCCTCCCATACCCTTGATGAGCAATGAGAAAGAGAGTGAATCGAAAGAGAGCTACCAAGAGGAAAACGTTGGCACGGTGTACATTGAGATTGAAGATTATGAAGAGGTTGATCAAGAGATGGGTTTAGTCATCAATGAATTTCTATCCAAAATTGAATCACCTCCCATTGGGCATGAAACCGAAATTCTTGAAGACAACACCAAGCCAAGTAAAAGGGAAATGGTTGAAATTAAAGAAATTTGTCAAGAGGTGGAAATACACAAAGAAGAGTACAAGGAAGTAGACCTTGCATTGTCTAAGTGTGGGGAGGTATCCCTTCCCAACTTACCATCCAATACAACATTTAAGCGGGTAAAATCTCTATCTCTAGACTTTAATTTCCCACTTGAATATGGTTTGATTGAGAATAATGGACAACTTAGAGCTCTTTTTGGACTTAAAGGAAAAAGAAAATTATGTAGTGGTTGCAAGTTAGGAATTAGGCTCATTAAGGTCAAAGTTTCAAGGCATAGGAACGATGATTAGAAGAATACCACTTTGCATGGGTCTCAAAGGAAGGCTGGGTATATTAAAGAAAATTCTATATATCTACCACCCGGAAGGAAAAAGTATGAGGATCAAATTGAAGACAGGTGCGAAGATAAGATATGGGACCCCGGCTCGCTAGGTGAAGACCAACTATGGGGACTCATATCTTGGGTAGAACTTTGCCCAAGCTTGACGAAGATGGTTGGAAATTCTGTCAACCAATTGAGAAGCAAGGATCCTTGGAGATTCGAGGATGAGTACAAACATAAGCCACCATGACAATAAGCTCCTCAAAATGTCCAACTTAAGGACTTAAACTAAAAGTGCTAAGTGGGAGACACCCCACCATGGTAAACTCTTTCCATTATCTTTTAAATTTGCCTAATAAGTGATTTGAGTTACCATTGTAGGTAGATGTTTTACATAATTTGTTTGTACAACTTAATTGTTAGCTTAGTCACGTGTATGTTGTGTTTAGTAGTAGATGAATAATATCAAATTGTATTTCTGTGAATTGTATGATGGTTGATTGAATAAAGAGTTGTGAGCAGTATAGGGAGCACCTGAGCATAATTTTTCTGCATGAAAAAAAAGGGGGGGTGGGGAGGACGCGCGCGCACATCGTACGCGCACGCGTCCCTGAGCGGATGCATCATCACCCATATTCCAGAGAGTTGGGCCTCTCTTAGGCCAGCGTTGTGCCTCAAGCCCAATTCCTTCCACGCTGACGCGCGCTACGTGCGTGCGCGTCCATACAGCTATAGGGAAACGCACGTGTACGTGCACCTGCCACGTACGCGTCGATCCGCTGCTACAACTTCTGGGCCAATATCTAGAGAGTTGCGCTGGATCCGGGCCAACTTTAAGCCCCCAGCTCAACTCAACTCACGCGGACGCACCTTTTTAGAGTATTGAATTTAGAGTATTTTAATGACCTTTTTCTCGCATTTAACCTATGAATTAGCATGGTTTTGTTATCTCTCCCGTATTTGTGCTTAAGTGTAAAAACTTGCTTTTTAGGCCTTATTTTGATGAATTTTGATTTCTCCTTGATTCCATAAGATGCCTTGATGTGTTTGCTAGTAATTCCAAGATTGAAATAGGCCAGGCATGGATCAAAGGAAGCAAGGAAGGAAGCATGCAAGTGGAGAGAAGCACAAAAAGCCAAAGAATTGATCACGGCCAAGCACGCACACGCGCACAAGGCGCTCGCGCGCACATTGCGGAATTAGCCAGGGACGCGCACGCGTACCGTGCGCGCACGCGTCGATGTCTGCACATGACTTCATTAAGGCAACACGTGCCTCTTTGTCCTTCGCACACGTTATTGGGACTTACCTTTCCCAATAACGTTGAGAAGTCTCCCCCTTTCCTACGTTAGAGTCCACGTTAACTTAGTTAACGTGGCTCTTTTAACGTAGGCTTGCCAACCTTCGAGAACGTTAGTGACATTTACCTTTGCCACTAACGTTCCAATGTGCCCCTATTTCTCACGTTAGAGTCCACGTTAACTAGGTTAACGTGGCTTCTAACGTGGCCATGCTAGCCATCTCCAACGTTGGTGACAAAGTTGAGTGTCACTAACGTTGGCTCATCATTCCCTTATCCACGTTAGCTTCCACATTAACTAAGTTAACGTGGGAGTTAACGTGGCTCATAGTGGCTTGTCTGGGTTCATTCCAACGTTAGTGACAATATTAGGTGTCACTAACGTTGGCGATCACATTCTTGCTTCACGTTAACTTCCACGTTAACTAAGTTAACGTGGGAGTTAACGTGGCTTATGGAGGCTTGGCCAATGTTAGTGACAAAGGTGAATGTCACTAACGTTGGCTTGTCTCTTGCTTCTTAACGTTAGAGCCCACGTTAACTAAGTTAACGTGGCTCTTAACGTGGCCACTTATGAGCTTGGTCCAACGTTAGTGACAAAGGTAAGTGTCACTAACGTTGGCTCCATTTCCTTTCCTCCACGTTAGAGTTCACGTTAACTTAGTTAACGTGACTCTTAACGTGGGCAATGATGGCTTCGAGAGCGTTATTGGCGATTACTTTTCTCATTAACTTTGCAAGTTACTCCCATTCCACGTTAGGAGTTACGTTAATTAGATTAACATGGCTGCCAACGTGGTTCTTCCTTGCTTCCTTTGTCCTGAAATCAAGCAATAGAGTGCATCAAAGTTCTAGTCCAAGTCATGGGAAGTACAACATCCAATTTGTCATTAAATTCATGCAAAATCCTCATGAAATCATGTAAAGTGCACAATGTATGCTTGAATCAAGATGTAAGTGAATATCTACCCAAAACTAGCTTATTTTCTAAGGAAATGCATCAAACTACCCTAAAAACAGTAAAGAAAAGGTCAGTGAAACTGGCCAAAATGCCCTGGCATCATGCATTCTGTTGAGGGTGTTCGCACGCATTGTGCGAGCGAACAGAATTGGAAATATTTACACTTGTGCGTATGCACATCGCTATGCATACGCACACATTTTGTAAATCTTCCTGGGCATGCGCACGCACACCCCTGTACGTACGCACATGCCCTGTTTTTCAACTAAATTCTTGTTTTTAACTGTTTCACCTTCCCAACAAGCTTGTAAACTTCTGTGACACCTATTTAAGACTCTTTGGCTTATTTTCGGGTATCAAAACATGGGAAAAAGTCCTAGAAGATTTAATTTGTTTATACCTTGAAAAGTTAGAACTGATGAACTAATAAATTTGGAAAGGAAATTGTGAATTGACAGTGGTTGAGGTGAGTCGAGGACTCCGAGTTTGAAATGATGAATTATTGATATAATGAAATAATAAATTTTTCAAAACCACTGATGTAATATTTTTTAATTGAGATTGTTGAGACGCTATGCGCCCGGCAGGGACGGCAGTTGGATCCCGCTTGTCGAGGTAGCGGCGGCGGCGTAAGGGCGGTGGTTCATCCCGCTTGCGTTGAGATGTGAGGTCCGTGGCAAGAGTATCCCGTTCGCATCCCTTCGGATCGCTAGAGTGTGTAGGCACAAGATCCTTGACGGTGTTTCGAGCACCATATCTCGGGGGTTCCCATTATGATTCCGAAGGGCGACATCTCCATGGAGATGTGTCGGGTTGACAGTTGAACTGATAATGTGATATCACAGCCAGTAGGACAGGCATTCATCATATGCATCTTCTATCTGTTTGTATGCTTTGTCGACTTGAAATTGTTTGCCTAATTGTATAACATGCCTAATTGCCTATTTGAATTACTTGATGTATGTGCCTATACTTGTGTTTTACTTGCATTGTAATTAATTGTGTATTCTGCTGGGATTCAGGAGGTTCGGAATGCGGTGATAATGGGATCGCATGTAGGATAGGTTGGTGAAGGCTGTGGGATAGTGGAGAGTTGTTAGTTAGAAAATCCACTAAGTTAGATTACCCCTTTTAAATATGTTAAGGTTTTAAGTTATGCTTTACTGTCTTAGATATGCTTTAAGAAGAATCTTGTAATGGATATGAAGTTATAGGATTGCCTCTGGCATCCTGGAGTCTTATATCTTACATCACTGGGCACTGTTACCATATTGAGAACCTCCGGTTCTCATACCATATTCTGTTGTTATTTTTCAGATGTAGGTCGCAACCCACCTCGGTGAGTTGCTTCGATGGTGACAGAGCGGAGGATCCTGGATATATTTTGGAGTCTTTTTGCTTATTTTGTTTATATCTCTCACTTTTGTATTTATGTTTTCCTAGAGGCTTACTTTGAGAGAAAAACTTGTGTAAGCTGTTTTAACTTTCATATTTCTGTATTGCCTGTATATAGCTAGCCGGCCTAAACTCCCCTAGCCATAGCTAGATCCTTACATTATTATACTCTGATATTTTGTTATATTATATCTATATCTTGTGCGTTAAGTTTGTAGCTTCGTGTGCACGTTTTGCGCTTTTCAAATCCTGTTTTTGAGTTATATCCTTCATTGGGTGATGACCGGAATTCACTCCCCATATAAAATGAATCCGTTCTTTGGCAAGCGCACCAAATATCGTCAAGTAATAACCCACTAAGGGTGGGGTCGAATCCCACAGAGTTTAACGGATTAAGCAAGCAATAGTTAGTTGATTATTCTAGTTAGACAAACATTAATGAGAGATAATCAACAAGAAATGTAAATGACATGAAAGTAAAGGAAAGCAATAAAGTGTAAGAAAGTAAATGGCAAGGAAAGTAAAGTACAAGAAAGTAAAGTGCTGAAAATGTAAAGTGCAAAAAATATAAATAACCATAAAATAAATAAAAGAAAAAAAGATAAAATAAACATTGGGATCAAGAGACATTATTGCATTCTCCGGATTAATTGATTTCATCTCATCTTCAATCATGCAACTCATTGACCTCTTGGCAATCATGATTGATTGAATCCCAATTCCTTGGTGATTCAATCTCTCAAATCTTAATCAATAACCAATTCCTTGGTCTAGTTAATCATGAGAAGAGATGAAGCTTGTTCCCTGATTATACCACACATCCTCATAAATCCAAGTAGTTGGTAGATTAAATATCACAATATCCAACCTAAAATCTAAATCTACTCAAGTGTGAGAAACGATTTCAAGCATGGTTTTGTGATTCCTCTTCCAAGGTTCATATAAAACCCAAATAGATTCAATCTCTTTTCCAAGATAATTGAATGCTAACATGAAGAACGAAATCCCTTCTAGTAAATCAAAGAGAGATGAAGAGAAGAAGAAGAATAAAAAAATTAATCCATTGAAAAATAATAGAGCTCTCTTTCCCAATGGAAAGAGTTAGTGATTCATAACTAAAATATTTACAAGTAAGAAAGTGGAAGAGGAGAGAAGTCTGGGTGAGAAGAGGGAGTCCGAAGACCCCTCTTTGTGGAATGACCAGAAAAATGATAGATAATCCTCCCTTTCAGTACTTCTAGGAGTTATTTATACTACTCCTATAACTAGAATTAAGAAAATACAAAAGAGAAAAGAAAATTACATCTGGAGGGAAAAGGAAAAACCCATGAAATGATGTATGTGCCTGGCGTGTGCTGGTCGTTTGAGTGGCGTGCCATGCCTAGCCACTTAGTTTGGCTTGGAGCGCTACACCCATCTCTTTAAGTGGCACACCCCTTACATTAACCTCCCTGGCATGCCATGCCTTCGACATCAAGTGGCACGCCCAGGGTCTTCTTCAAGCTTGGTTAGCTTGGCGTGCCACACCTTCAAATTCAAGTGGCACGCCCAGGCTCTTTCCTCTTGCTCTTCTTCCCTGGAATTTTGAACTGGCGTAGCACGCCCAAGGTCTGGCGTGCCACACCCATTGTGTGCACTTCATACATCCTCTCTGGAAATTTATACTGGCGTGCCACGCCCAATAGGTGGCTTGCCACGCCCATGATAAGCCTTCTTCACTTCTCTGGAAAACATAACTGGCATGCCACGCCTAGTAGGTGGCATGCCACGCCCATGTATTGCATGCATGGTTCCCTTGTTCCAGTAGCTGGCGTGCCACGCCCAGCATTCAAGTGGCATGCCCAAGGTTATCTGGTCTTGGCGTGGCACGCCTTAAAGCTCAAGTAGCACGCCCAGTCTTCTTCTTCTTAGGTTGCTGGGGTTGGCGTGCCATGCCTTCGACATCAAGTGGCACGCCCAGTAGGTGGTTAGGCCTTTTCAAGCATTGGCGTGCCACACCTTCGACACCAAGTGGCACGCCCATTGATGAGAATTGGCTTCAAAAGCTTGGCGTGCCACGCCCAGAGTTCCAAGTGGCATGCCCATTATGTTGTGTTAAGCAACTCTTCTCTGTTTCATTGGCCTGTCGTGCCACGCCCAGAGCACCAAGTGGCACGCCAGCTTCCTTTACTTCTTTTGTACTTTTTGCTTCTTTTTCCACCATTTTCTACAAAGTTAAACAATTCAAAGAAATCAAAGCAATATACAACTTAAGCATAAAAATACTCAATAATTAAGCAAAATAAACTAATTTTTCATATAAAAAATCATAGAAAAACATAACATGATGCGCAGTCATCATCGGGCTTCTAGAATATATTACTTCTTCTATATATACATATGTATAAGCCTTAGAATAGTTGTAACCTTGATTAACCTTTGCTTTACGATGCGAGGTAAGTCTTAGGGTAATTAGGGTGTTACAATTAAAAATGAGTTATCCATTATGAACAGGGCACAACCTCCTCTGCCAATCTATAGAAAGTCCAAAAAGACTCATATAAGTTAACATGGTTTTTTAAGTTATATTTTATGTACTCATAATAAAGCAGTAATTTGGGCACTCCAGAGACACATTTTTTTGAAGTCAATAACTTTGGGAAAGTTTGGATTGAAGTAACATTTGGAGACATAGTAAGTGCTTTGAACATTCACAGAACTTACGTATACATTTGACTTAAAAAGCTGAACAACCATTATGAAAGGCTCCCCATCATGTCGCTCGAGATGTGGAAGCACTTGGTCCACCAATTCTCCAAACAATGTACATTTAATCTTGTGCTTCCTGGAATGAAAGGCATAATACAACTCTAACAGTATTTTTGTGCTTCAATGCATAACTCTGTGTGTCTTTTTCTTTGATGCTATTAGGTTATCTACTTGATATTGCATAGCATGCTTGTTTGTGAGTGCCTTGTGGCATAATTGAAGCACTAGGCTTTTGATATTGAGACTGATCACCATGATATCGATTGTTTGGTATAGACAGGAACCCTAATGGCCACTCGCGGACGAGGTCGTATGCGTTCACCAGCAGAGAGTAGAAATGAGCGACCGGCCGATAACCATGCCGAATTCATGGCGGTAATGGCTAACCTTGCGAATACCATGGAGGCAAATACTGCTGCGACTCTGCAAGCTGTGTAGAGGTTGGGCCAACCAGCCGGGAACAAAAACAGAGATGGAAACGGAAATAATTATGCGGAAGGAAATGGTGATAACATGGGAGCTACTCTGATGACCTTGGCTACTTTTCTCAAGGTTCATCCGCCAAGTTTCAGAGGTTCAACCAACCTTACAGAAGCGGATAATTGGTTTCAGGCCATGGAGCATACGTTACAAGCACAGCATGTTCCAAACAACCAGTATGTGGAGTTTGCTGCGTATCAGCTTTTGGGAGAGGCCCAACATTGGTGGTAAGGAGAATGCCACTTGCTACAGCTTTAAAATGCCGACATCCCTTGAGATGTATTCCAGACGACTTTTTATAAGAAGTACTTTTCTGAATCTGCAAAGAAAGCGAAGGAGATGGAACTTATGCAGCTGAAGCAAGGTTCTTTGTCTGTGGCAGAATATACTAACCAATTTGAGGAGCTCTGTAGGTTCTTAGGGTGTGTCAGGGTGCCCCGGAGACCTACGAAAGCTGTAAGTGCATCAAGTATCAAAGGGGCTTGAAAGATAACATCATGACTGTTGTGACTCCTTCTGAGATTTGTATTTTCTCCTATCTGGTGAACAAGGTGAGAGTTGTTGAGGAATATGCAAAGACGGTAGCCTCGTCAAAGGACACTCATGGAGGAAATACTAGTCGGGGACGTGGCAAGTACTTTCAGCCAAGGGGTCAAAATTTCAAGAAAGGAGGACATGCACCTCAAGGTCAAGGAGGCTTCAAAAAGAATACTTATGATCAGTACCAGCGTGGCAAAGGAAGAGGGAATCAGAGTAAGGTTTCTCCGGATTTAACTTGTGATCGTTGTGGACGTTTTCATCCATATGACTCTTGCAAGATTGGTATATGTGGTTGCTTCAACTATGCTTTGCCTGGTCACATTGCGAGGGATTGTACTCGTGGGAAGAACCTGAATGCGGGTCAGAGTCAACATCAAGGGCGAGTGTTTGCTGTGAACGCCAAGGACGCTGCTAAGGCGGATCCTCAGATGAGCGGTAACTGTTTAATTAGTGGTAAAATCTTGGTTGCATTGTATGATACTGGAGCTTCGCATTCGTTTATTTCGTTTGACAAAGTTGAGGAACTAGGCTTGAAAGTGTCAGAATTAGCATTTGAATTGCATGTACATACTCCGTATTAGACGATGGTAACTAGGTCAGGTTATAGACAAGTAGGTTTCAAACTTGAGGGTAGAGACTTTGTGCATGAATTGATTTGTTTACCAATGGTCGCGTTGGAGATGATATTGGGGTTTGATTATTGGTTGTTGAAGAATTGGGTTTTGTTGGATTTCTTTGAGCGGTCAATTCAGTTTATGCCAGAAGGAGAAAATGGAGCAGTGATAGCTGAGGGTTACTACCTGAACTCTATAATGGTGCACTATAGTGGAGAGGAGTGTCAGGGTTATATCTTGTTGGCTGCTAATGCTTTAGGTGACGCCCAGAACTTAGATCAGATTTCGGTAGTTAGAGACTTTCCGGAAGTGTTCCCAGAAGATATTCCTGAGTTTCCACCTCAAAGGGAGATTGAATTTGCGATTGAATTGGTTCCGGGAGCCAGACCAGTATCGATTGCACCGTATCGAATGACTCCAATAGAGCTGGCTGAACTAAAGGCTCAGTTGGAAGAGCTTCTGAACAAGAGGTTCATTCGACCGAGTGTATCTCTGTGGGGAGTGCCATTTTTATTGGTGAAGAAGAAGGACGGAGGAATGCAACTTTGTGTGGAATATCGACAGCTGAACAAAGTGACTGCGAAGAATAAGTACCTACTCCCAAAGATAGATGACTCGATGGATCAACTGCAAGGAGCTGCAGTGTTTTCAAAGATTGACTTAAGATCCGGTTATGATCAGATAAGGGTTAAGGAGGATGACATTCCAAAAACTGCATTTAGGACGCGCTATGGACACTACGAGTTTGCGGTGATGTCCTTTGGATTAACAAATGCACCTGCTATGTTCATGGATTACATGAACATAGTATTTTGTCCCTTTTTTGACAAATTCGTGGTGGTTTTCATAGACGACATCTTAGTTTATTCTAAGACAGTGAAGGAGCATGAGGAACACTTGAGAATTGTGTCACAAATCTTAAAGGAGCAGAAATTGTATGCTAAGTTGTCCATGTGTGAGTTTTGGAAAGAGGAAGTGAAGTTTCTAGGTCACATAGTGAGCAAGGGAGGAATAGCGGTAGATCCTTCGAAAGTCGAGGCGGTGATGGAATGGGAAAGACCAACCACGGTGACGGAAGTTAGGAGTTTCTTGGGCTTAGCCGGGTATTACCGGAGATTTATTGAAGGATTTTCCCGGATCGCACTACCAATGACTAAGTTGACAAGGAAGGAGGTTCCATTCGTGTGGACGTCAGAGTGTGAAGAAAGTTTTCAGACCTTGAAACAAAAGTTAACTTCAGCGCCTATTTTAATTTGCCGGAACCGCACGAATCGTTTGAAGTATACTGTGATGCTTCCTTGAAGGGTTTGGGTTGCGTGTTGATGCAACACCAGAATGTGGTGGTATACGCATCGCGTCAGCTGAGACCGCATGAGGTAAATTACCCAACTCATGACTTGGAATTAGCGGTGATTATGTTTGCATTGAAGATTTGGAGACATCACTTGTACGTAGTGAGGTTTAGCGTCTTTTTTGATCATAAGAGTCTCAAGTACATCTTTGACTAGAAAGAGCTCAATATGCGCCAGAGGAGGTGGATGGAGTTGCTAAAGGATTATAATTTTGAATTGAGTTATCACCCTGGGAAGGCAAACATGGTGGTAGATGCGTTGAGTCGGAAATCATTAACAGTAGCTTGGATGAGAATCAAGGAAGAGTAGTTAGTGGATAAGTTTGTGGATCTTAAGCTGAATGTTGATAAAGTTGCCAGAAGAGCTTGTTTGAATCAGTTGCAGATTTCAAGTATGTTTAAATCAGAGATACAGAGGGCTCAGCAAGATGAGAAAAAGCTTCAGCAATTATTTCAACCAGTTGGCAAGAAGAGGCATGGAGAGTTTACTAAGGAGGATGAAGGGTTGTGTAGATATAAGGGGAGAATTTGTATACCGGATGTCAGGGGTTTGAGACAAGACTTGTTGTCGGAAGCTCACAACAGTAGGTTTTCCATTCACCCAAGAAGTACAAAGATGTATTATGACTTAAAGAAGATATTCTGGTGGCCTGGGATGAAAGGTGATGTAGCTACAGTTGTATCTAAATGTTTGACGTGTCAGAAGGTAAAGATAGAGCATCAGAAACCGTCGGAAATGCTACAGCCACTTGAGATTCCTCAGTGGAAGTGGGAAGAAATTGCAATGGACTTTGTGACCGGTTTACGATGGACTAGGTTGGGATTTGATACGATTTGGGTGATCGTGGATCGCTTAACCAAATCTGCTTATTTTCTGCCTATCCGAGTAAACTATTCAATGGAGGAATTGGCTAGGTTGTACATCAAGGAAATCGTAAGGTTGCATGGTGTGCCATCGAGCATAGTGTCGGACCGTGATCCCCGATTCACATCAAGGTTTTGGAGAGCTTTCCAAAGGGCTTTCGGTACGAAGCTATGTCTCAGCACCACATATCATCCACAAACGGATGGACAGTCAGAAAGGACTATTCAGACATTGGAAGATATGCTAAGAGCATGTGTTTTGAATCAACCCGGAAGTTGGGACCGTTACATGCCATTGGTGGAGTTTGCGTACAACAACAGCTTTCATGCGAGCATTAGGATGGCTCTGTATGAGGCCTTGTATAGATGGAAGTGCCAATCTCCACTTTGTTGGTATGAGTCTGGTGAAGCAAGTGTATTGGGTCCTGATGTGGTAGCAGAGACTACTAAGAAGATTAAGAAGGTTTGGGAGAGGATTCTAACTGCACAGAGTCGACAGAAAAGTTATGCGGATCAGAGAAGGAAACCATTAGAATTTGAAGTGGGAGAGCGTGTATTTCTGAGAGTTACACCAACAACTGGGATCGGAAGAGCAATCAAAACAAAGAAGTTGAATCTGAGATGTATAGGACCGTTTGAGATTCTGAGGCGATTCGAGCCGGTGGCATATCATGTAGCTTTGTCGCCTCTCTTATCTAACTTGCATGACGTATTCCACGTGTCACAACTCCGTAAGTACATGTCGGATGCGACTCATGTGTTAGAGCCTGAATTTGTCGAGTTGAAGGAGAACTTGACATTTAATTCACACTGGTGCGTATTGACGTCACTAGTGTGAAGAAACTGCGAGGAAAGGAAGTTTCATTAGTTAAAGTTGCATGGAAAAGAGCAGGAGTGGAAGAGCATACTTGGGAATTGGAGTCCAAGATGCAGAAGGATTACCCCGAGCTATTCTCAGGTAATCATTAAATTTTGAGTAAAACTGCGAATCGGCAGTTGAACCGGTCGAACCGATTTAAGTCTGTCCGATACTGTGAGAGAATAATTAAAAATAGTTGAAAACCTTAGAAAAATATTAGAAATTGAAAACCGGGCATTAATTTTAAAGGTTTGGCCCAAAGTTGGGCCAACGGGCTAAAAATGCTAATGGGTGGGACCGGACCCAAGTTGGGCCCAAGCCTAACATATAAGACCCTCTTTAATGAGCCTCACTCAGCTCATTCACCATCAAACATAACACAACACAACTGAAGTGAGAAGAGAGTGAGGTTCCATTGTTACTATTCATGTTCATCTTCCCAGGCTCATAACTTGAGCTACGGAGCTCCGATTGCTGCACCGTTTATGGCAATGCGATCACCATGAAGAGATCTACAAAACCTACCCAAGAAACTAGTAAGGATATCCTGAAATCCCTTTCAGTTCTTCCTTCCAAAATTTCAAATTTTTAGGATTTTGTATTGAGTGAAATTTTGTGATTTTGGGTGTTTACGTACACTCTAGCACTTGATTACTATTGGGTTTTTGCCCCAATCATCATTGGATAAGGTGAGAAATTCAAATCTCTTGTCTTTTTATGAATTTGATGAACCCTATATTGAATTGTTGTAAATTATGTGTATATAGATTGAAATTTTGATTGTTGGCACTTAATTGGAGCTTTGGAGTAATTGTTGATGCTTGTTGGAATTGGTTGGTGACTTGGTTGTGCTTGGAAGCTTAAATTGCACTCAATTTGGGTTTTTGTGCATATTGAGAATCGACCAAGGTATGGTTTCGGTTTTCTCTATGTAATATATAATATTTCTGGACACTTAGGCTAGTGACCCATAGGATAGGAATGGATTGTATTGGTTGTTTGATTTGTTGAGATATGATGTATGATGAATTGATGAGTTTTGGCTATTTTGATGAATTGTGATGTTAATGTTGATAACATGATGTTGAAGAGTGAGATTGGGGCTGAATGAATTTAATCATGATGATTGTTAGTGACATGATGATAATGGATGATTGTATGGATTGAAAAATGGTTTTAGTGTGATATATTTGATGTTGAAGTTGATGATATTGTAAAGTGAGTGGAAACTTGGTATAAAGGGTGAATTATGACACAAAAGGGTAGATTTTGATGTAACTTGGAGTTTGAAATGGTTTGATTTGGTTTTGGCTATATGTTTCAAGGAATTGGGAAATTTGTGCCTTTTTGGTAAAAACAAAATTTTGGTGAACTTTGATGGATCATAACCTGAGCCTCAATTTTCAAAATTTGTTGAAATTTATTTTAAATTAAAGTTCATTGAAAAATATTTAAGTGGATATAAAGTTTGTAGGAAATGGATTTTTGTAGAGAAAGTTATGATCATTCAAAGTTTAGTGTTGAAATCTGAATTCTGTGAATGCTGCAGAATTCGTGATTTCTGGTTTGTGTGTGCACGCATACCCCTGTGAGTTTTTGAACCTGTGCGCATGCACAGCCTTGTGTGTACGCACACACAAGGGAAGGCTTGCTGTTGGGAGCGCTAGCATGACCAGTGTGCACACACAACCAACAAGGTTTTGCAAGCTGTGCGCACGCACACGTTGGAAGGTGCATTCTGTTGAGGGCGTTTGTACGCCTTGTGCGAGCGAACAGAATTGGAAATTTTTACACTTGTGTGTACGCACACCTCTATGTGTATGCACACAATTTGTAAATCTTCCTGGGCATGCACATGCACACACCTGTGCATACGCACATGCCCTGTTTTTCAACTAAATTCTTGTTTTTAACTATTTCACCTTCCCAACAAGTTTGTAAACTTCTGTGGCACCTATTTAGGACACTTTGGCTTATTTTTGGGTAACAAAACATGGGAAAAGGTCCTAGGAGATTTAATTTGGTTATACCTGGAAAAGTTAGAGAACGGAGACTTAGGTTTCTGGTGTATTGAGAATGGGTTTGGTGGAGTGAGAAGGGAAAAAGATATATGAATTGAGAACTGATGAACTAATGAGTTCAGAAAGGAAATTGTGAATTGACAGTGGTCGAGATGAGTCGAGGACTTGGAGTTTGAAATGATGAATTATTGATATAATGAAATAATAAAATTTTCAAAACCACTGATGTAACATTTTTAAATTGAGATTGTTGAGACGCTATGCGCCTGGTGCACGAAATTGTGATGTCCAGGTTCAAACTATTCCTAGCACGTGAGCAACTTGGTACGCGTAATCGTGATTACACATTCATAATTTGTCACAACTTCGATACAACTGACCAGCAAGTGCACTGGGTCGTCCAAGTAATACCTTACGTGAGTAAGGTGATGGGATATTTTTGTGGAAAAACGAATTTCTCCAAAACACCCAAAACTAACCGGCAAGTGCACCGGGTCGCATCAAGTAATAAAACTCACGGGAGTGAGGTCGATCCCACAGGGATTGATGGATCAAGCAACTTTAGTGGATGATTAGTTTAGTCAAGCTAAATTTGTGTGATAATTGATGCAGCAGAAAGTAAATGACAAGGAAAATTAAAGTGCAGAAAGTAAATTGCATTGAAACTTAAAGAGTAAGAAAGTAAAATAGCTGAAAATTAAATTGCAAGAAATATAAATTGCATGAAAGTAAAGGGGACTGGGTGCAGGGAAATTAATTGAAAGCAGTAAATCAAGGCTTAGAACAATTTCAAGGAAATTAAAATTTCATGAAAAGTAAATTCAGATCACAGTGGCTCAAATGTAAAATGCAGAGGAACATACGTGCAGGAAAGTAAATGAGATTTGCAGCAGGCTTAATGTAAACCGAACAGAAAATGAAATGCAGCTCAATTGCAAAATCTAAATGAAAGTTGAAGATCTCAGGGGTTGGATGAGACTAGAGACCAAGTCTAGATCTCAATTCCTTCCTTGATCCAACAGTAAACAATTTGCAGAAGAAATAGAGATGAAAGCAGTAAAGAGAGTTTTAATTCAAATTGCAATTCACTGAAAGTTTGCAGAAGAGAAAAACAGAGAGAATTCTCAAGTTGAGATTGAAACAGAATTTCTTCAATTCTCAACCCAAGATTCAAAACAAAGAAAAACTAAAGAGAGAGAGTTATGTATTCCTAATGCTCCCTAGTGGAGCTCGCCCCCTATTCTCTCTATTCGGGCTTACTTTCTAAAATGAGAATGATGCCTTATATAGGCATTTTTACAAAATGAAAATGAAATTCAAAACAAATTACAATTAAAATGAAATTTCTATTCTAACTATCTCTTGTGCCTTTGAGTGGTGTCAATTGGGCCCTTGCTCTTGATGGAATTGGGTTGATAGAGGCCTTGGTTGATTGCTCTTGGAGTTTGGAGAAGAACCGAATTGAACCGGGTTGGAATCATGAAAGCTTGAGTAAAAGTTAGGGGCTAACTTTTGCTCCAACTTTTCACATCAGCACCCTTCCTTGCTGATACCAACGTTGGGGTAAAAGTTAGGGGTCTAACTTTTGCTCCAACGTTGGCCTCCCCTAGTACATATATGTGGTGCTACTTTGTCCTCTTGTCAACGTTGCCAAATTTATGTCCACTATAGACTATTATATATGGTTGGAAAGCTCTGAATGTCAACTTTCTAACCCAATTGGAATCACCTCAATTGGACATCTACAACTCAAGTTATGCTCCTTTGAAGAGGACAGGGTCGCTGGCTTTGGTGCCCAACGTTTGAGGTAAAGTTTGCCTCAAACGTGGTCGAAAACGCCAGTTTTGGAGGTTCAAACGTATTGTCCACCCCATACTATTATATATTGTTGGAAAGCCCTGGATGTCTACTTTCCAATGCCGTTGGGAGCACATCATTTGGAGCTCTACAGCTCGAGTTATACTCCGTCGAAGATGCAGAGGTCAGTTGGCCTCACTGCAGGTTGCCACCATGTTCGTTTATGCTCATTGCGGGGCAGTTTTCTCCCTCAATTTTAGTGTCCACCATGTAGTGCCATATATGCTTGGAAAGCTCTCGATTCCTACTTTCCATTACTTTTTGAATCACCTCATTTGGAGCTCTGTAGCTCAAGTTATTCTTCTTGGAAGTATACCCCTTGCACACTCATGGCGCCAACGTTAGCCAAAAAGTTAGAGGCTAACGTTGGCGCAAACTTTTGCTCTCCAGGGTGTGTTTTTCATGCGCCAACGTTAGCCAAAAAGTTAGGGGCTAACGTTGGCGCAAACTTTTGCTCATCCAGGGAGTGTTTTTCATGCCAAAAGTTAGCCAAAAAGTTAGGGGCTAACTTTTGCTCCAACTTTTGCCCAAAAGTTAGCCAAAAAGTTAGGGGCTAACTTTTGCTCCAGCTTTTTGTCCTCTCTTCCTCCTAGCCATTCCTTCTTGCTTCAACCTTTCTCCAAGCTTTCTTCACCTATCATTAATCAACCAAACACATCAAAGCTATGCTCAAAATCATGAGATATTCATTCTTTCATAATATGTGACAATTATAGCATAAAACCTCATGAAATAGCTTGAATTCATACATGGTTGATTAAATCAAAGGAAGCATGAAAAAATCTACCCAATTGGCTTGCTTATGGCTCAAGAAAGTGCATAAAACCTATTGAAAATAAATGAAAAAGCATAGAAAAACATGACATGGTGACATGTCATCATAAGTGTCGAATCCCACGAAGATTGTTGGTATGAAGCAAGCTATGGTCACCTTGCAAATCTCAGTCAGGCGGATATAAAGTGATAATGGTGTTTTCGAATATTATATAATAAAATAGGGATAGAGATACTTATGTAATTCATTGGTAGGAATTTCAGATAAGCGAATGGAGATGCTTTCGTTCCTCTGAACCTCTGCTTTCCTGCTATCTTCATCCAGTCAGTCTTACTCCTTTCCATGGCTGGCTTTATGTGATACATCACCACTGTCAATGGCTACTTTCGGTCATCTCTCGGGAAAATGATCCAATGCCCTGTCACGGCACGGCTAATCGTCTGGAGGCATCACCCTTGCCAATGGCTTCATCTTATCCTCTCAGTGAATAATATGCTCACGCACCCTGTCACAGCACGGCTATTCATCTGTCGGTTCTCGATCATGCTGGAATAGGATTTACTATCCTTTTGCGTCTGTCACTAACGCCGTGCAATCGCGAGTTAGGAGCTCATCACAGTCATTCAATCATTGAATCCTACTCGGAATACCACAGACAAGGTTTAGACCTTCCGGATTCTCTTGAATGCCGCCATCATTCTAGCTTACGCCACGAAGATTCTAGTTAGGAGATCTAAGAGATATTCATTCTAGCTTATTTCATGTAGAACATAAATGTTTGTCAGGCACGTGTTCATAGGGGAGATGGTGATGAGCGTCACACATAATCATCACCTTCATCACGTTCTTGGGTGCGAATGGATATCTTAGAAGCGAAATAAGATGAATTGAATAGAAAACAGTAGTACTTTGCATTAATCTTTGAGGAACAGCAGAGCTCCACACCTTAATCTATGGAGTGTAGAAACTCTACCGTATGAAAATACATAAGTGAAGGTCCAGGCATGGCCGAGATGGCCAGCCCCCAAAGTCTAAGAACAATGCGTTCAAAGATGATCCTAAGATCCTAAGATGATCAAAAGATGCCTAATACAATAGTAAAAGGTCCTATTTATAATAAACTAGCTACTAGGGTTTACATGAGTAAGTATTTGATGCATAAATCCACTTCCTGGGCCCACTTGGTGTGTGTTTGGGCTGAGCTTGAGTGTTGTACGTGTAGAGGTCCTTCTTGGAGCTGAACGCCAGTTTTTGTGCCAGTTTGGGCGTTCAACTCTGGTTTTGGCTCCTTTTCTGGCGCTGGACGCCAGATTTGGGCAGAAAGCTAGCGTTGAATGCCCGTTTACGTTGTCTATTCTTGGCCAAAGTATGGACTATTATATATTGATGGAAAGCCCTGGATGTCTACTTTCCAACGCAATTGGAAGCGCGCCATTTCGAGTTTCTTAGCTCCAGAAAATCCACTTTGAGTGCAGGGAGGTCAGAATCCAACAGCATCAGCAGTCCTTCTTCAACCTCTGAATCTGATTTTTGCTCAAGTCCCTCAATTTCAGCCAGAAAATACCTGAAATCACAGAAAAACACACAAACTCATAGTAAAGTCCAGAAATGTGAATTTAACATAAAAACTAATGAAAACATCCCTAAAAGTAACTAGATCCTACAAAAAACATACTAAAAACAATGCCAAAAAGCGTATAAATTATCCGCTCATCAGCGCCCCGTAGGGATGGTGGTTGGATCCCGCCTGTTGAGGCAGTGGCGGCGGCGTAAGGACGGTGGTTCATCCCGCTTGCGTTGAGATGTGAGGTCTGTGGCAAGAGTATCCCGCTCGCATCCCTTCGGATCACTAGAGTGTGCAGGAATAAAATCCTGGACGGTGTTTCGAGCACCATATCTTGGGGGTTCCCATTATGATTCCAAAGGGCGACACCTCCATGGAGATGTGTCGGGTCGGCAGTTGAACCGACAATGTGATATCACATCCAGTATGATAGACATTCATCATATGCATCTTCTATCTGTTTGTATGCTTTGTCGACTTGAAATTGTTTGCCTAATTCTATAACATGCCTAATTGCCTATTTGAATTACTTGATGTATATGCCTATACTTGTGTTTTACTTGCATTGTAATTAATTGTGTATTTTGCTGGGATTAAGGAGGTTCGGAAAGCGGTGGCGATAGGATCGCATGGAGGATAGGTTGGTGAAGGCTGTGGGACAGCGGAGAGTTGTTAGTTAGAAAATCCACTAAGTTAGATTACCCCTTTTAAATATGTTAAGGTTTTAAGTTATGCTTTACTATCTTAGTTATGCTTTAAGATGAATCTTGTAATGGATATGAAGTTATAGGATTGCCTCTGGCATCCCGGAGTCTTATATCTTACATCACTGGGCACTGTTACCGTACTGAGAACCAGATTGTTATTTTTCATATGCAGGTCGCAACCCACCTCGGTGAGTTGCTTCGATGGTGACAAAGCAGAGGATCCTGGATATATTTTGGAGTCTTTTTGCTTATTTTTTTTATATCTCTCACTTTTGTATTTATTTTTGCCTAGAGGCTTACTTTGAGAGAAAAATTTGTATAAGCTGTTTTAACTTTCAGATTTCTGTATTGTCTGTATATAGCTAGCTGGCTTAAACTCCGCGAGTCGTGGCTAGATCCTTACATTATTATACTCTGATATTTTTTTATATTATATCTATATCTTGTGCGTTAAGTTTGTAGCTTCGTGTGCACGTTTTGCGCTTTTCAAATCCTGTTTTTGAGATGTATCCTTCATTGGGCTTCTAGAATATATTACTTCTTCTATATATACATATGTATAAGCCTTAGAATTGTCGTAACCTTTGATTAACCTTTGCTTTACGACGCGAGTAAGGCTTAGAGTAATTAGGGTGTTACAATTGATGAGGAGTTATCCGTTGTGAATAGGGCACAACCTCCTCTGCCAATCTGTAGAAAGTCCAAAAAGAATCATATAAGTTAATATGGTTTTTTAGCTATATTTTATGTACTCATAACAGAGCAGTAATTTGGGCACTCCGAGACACACCTTTTCTTGAAGTCAATAACTTTGGGAAAGTTTGGATTGAAGTAACATTTGGAGACATAGTAAGTACTTTGAACATTCACAGAACTTAAGTATACATTTGACTTAAAGAGCTGAACAACCATTTTGAAAGGCTCCCCATCATCTTGCTCGCGGTGTGGAAACACTTGGTCCACCAATTCTCCAAACAATGTACATTTAATCTTGTGCTTCCTAGAACGAAAGGCATAATATAACTCTAACAGTATTTTTGGACACTTAATATCCAGCAAATGCCTGAATTAAATGATTGCAAAACACAAACAAAATGTACAACTGAAAGGAGAGAGGACAAAGTAAATATTACTCTAGGTCTTCCAACTGTAGTGCAATACGCTTGCTTTCTTTACCCGTGTGTGTAATCATCCCCATAGCCTCTTCCTTTCCAACAACCTCTCCTATGTAATCTGCATGTCACAATAAAGCCATTTAAATCTAAACATGTAATAAAATCCAAGATCATATCTCAACAAAATAAGAAGTATGTTGATGTAACGTACCAAACAACAAATTCCCATCCATTGGAGCATTTGCCTCAAGGTCAGCAAAGGGGCGAAATTTGAATGGGTTAAAAGCGAAAGTCTCGATTGGAAGGACTTCCACCTTCGTCTTTGTATAGAAACTAAGCTTGTACTTATGAGCAGTTGTCCTTACCTTCTGTTCATACCCTGGGTCAAGCTGTCCGACCCGGGATGTTTAGCGACAAGCCGACCGACCTCTTCAGGTCAGGCTATCCGACCTCTTCTCAAAGAGCTCGGCCAATGTCCGACCTCTTCACAAAGAGCTCGGACAAAACGCCACAGAGGCCCAAGAAGGCCCAAACGAAGGAACACAGCCCAATCCAAAGGCAGCTAAAGCCCAGAAAGATAAAGGCGGTTCCCCAAAAGATAAGATGACCTCACTTAAAGATAAGATAAGATAAGATAACTATCTTATCTCCAGAAAGGTCACTCTACAACTACTATAAATACACTGGAGCTCCCAGGTATAACTCATACTCTGGTTCTACTAAAAACCTGCTTAATACCCATGCTAACTTGAGCATCGGAGTCTCTTGCAGGTACCCCCCACCCTCTGGTGACCAAGGATCAGCAGTGCAGCCAGTCCAACAAGTCGGACGCGACGGCTCTGGCCACCATCAACAAGTCGGACGCGGCGGCTCCGGCCACCATCAATAAGTCGGACACAACAGCTCCGACCAGCACAGAAAATCTCATCCGAGATCGACCTACAGTTTCAGGTAACCCTCGGAACATTGGTGCCATTGCCGTGGAACCTGGAAGTCATCCCATCACCATGGCGGATGACCATGACAACGATCACAACTCTGGTTTGGTGGACAGAGCACCAAACAAAGACACAGACGCCACCTCCAAAGACACACCTCAAAACTGGGGAGATAAGCAACCCTCAAACACAAAGATTTTGGAAGCTATCCGTAAGCAACAGAATCGCCTTAAACAGCTCGAACAAGAAGCTGAGAGAAACCTCCGGACAGAAACTAGGCGACGACGAGAGCTAGAGGACAAGCTCCTAAAGCTCGAGGCTGATCTCAAAGCCAAAACCATTCAACCCAGTCACGATGACGACTCCCACAAGGACAAAGATCCCTTAACCAAGGAGATCATGAAAGCTAAAGTCCCAAAGGACTTCCAAGCTCCCGACATGACTCCGTACGATGGCACATCGGATCCAAGCCATCATCTTAGCAATTTCAGAAGCAGGATGTATCTCACGGAGGCCTCAGATGCAATCCGTTATTCTCCATCCAAAAGGACAAAGCCAAGCACACCCCAAGTCTATCAAGCAAGGAGATTGGAAAATTCTCTGTAGCTACATGGAAAGATTCAACAAAGCATGCCTTGACATACAAATTCTTCCAATAGAAGCGGCCATCATAGGACTCATCAATGGCCTAAGAGAAGGACTTTTTTGCCACTCAAAATCCAAGAAGTACCCAACATCTCTAAACGAGGTTCAAGAAAGGGTAGAAAACTATATCAATATGGAGGAGAACTCCCGATTGGGAGACAGCTCAAAAACCAGATTCTCCTAACCCACAACGGGACAAGGATAAAGAATCCAAGAAAAAAGAAGATCAACCCAGTGAGAAGCCTAGAAAACACCACAATTACACCCCTCTTCGGGTGTCTCTTGTGGGTATTTATCGAGAAATATGCAACACTGAGAAGATTCCACCACCTCGCCCAATCACAACAAAGAGGTCGGACGAGTTGAAGGTCCATCTCACAACAAAGAGGTCGGACGAGTTGAACCTCCACCTCACAACAAAGAGGTCGGACGAGTTGAAGGTCCACCTCACACTAAAGAGGTCGGGCGAGTTGAAGGTCCACCTCACACCAAAGAGGTCGGACGAGTTGAAGGTCCACCTCACACCAAAGAGGTCGGGCGAGTTCAAGGTCCACCTCACAACAAAGACGTCGGACGAGTTGAAGCTCCACCTCACGACAAAGAGGTCGGACGAGTTGAAGGTCCACCTCACACCAAAGAGGTCGGGCGAGTTGAAGGTCCACCTCACACCAAAGAGGTCGGACGAGTTGAAGGTCCACCTCACACCAAAGAGGTCGGGCGAATTGAAGGTCCACCACACACCGAAAGAGGTCGGACGAGTGGAACATCCACCTCACACCAAAGAGATCGGACAAGTTGAACGTCTACCTCACCCCCCAAGAGACGTGTTCATATGATAAATGAAGGATTCACAGGAGGTTCGATCTCCAAATCATCTTGCAAAAGACACCTCAAAGAGGTATATTAAGGAAGGGAGAGAGGTTTGAAAAGGACAACGGAATGCGAACAAGCCTTCCGAGATTTCAAAAATTCTTGGGACAACCACCCATTCTCACCAGACCCCGGGAAAGTGAAGAACTCATATTATACCTCGCAGTGGGAAGTCGGGCAATAGCCTTAGCACTAGTCAGAGAAGACGAAAGTGGGCAACAACCCATCTACTTCATCAGCAAAGCTCTACAAGGGGCCGAACTAAACTATCAAAAGATAGAAAAAATTCGCCTACGCCCTCGTACTCACCTCTCAACGACTCCACCCATACTTTCAAGCTCACACTATTAGAGTTCGGACCAACCAGCCCATAAAAGGCATCCTACAGAAAACAAACTTAGCTGGAAGAATCCTACAGAGGACAGCTCGGATAATTCGGGGGACCCTGGACAAAAACAGAGAATATCTCGGACAATTCGGGGGACCCTGGACAAAAACAGAAAACAGCTCGGACAATTCGGGGAACATGAAGTCCGACACAGACCTCAGGAGCAGAATGCCCGAGCTGATGCACTTTCAAAACCAGCCAGTACCAAGAGCTCGGACGATTCGGGGATATGAGGTCCAACACATACCTCGGGAGCAGAATGCATGAACTGATGCATTTTCAAAACTAGCCAACACCAAACCAGGGGGCAATAATAGAAGCCTCATACAGGCTACATTACAAGACCACAACAAGTCGATCTCGAAGGCGGTATAAGGAATGTACTCAAGGTCAGCCACAGTAACACGCATTAAAACTATGAAATCCAGCCAATCAGACATGCTATCCGGGATCTTAGTAGACACCTCAAAGACATAGGTCGACTATGGGATTACTACCAAACAACTTGGGCAAATGAGGAAACAACTCGGACAATAATAGCAGAACATCAAGTGACAGACGTGGCAGTAAAAGGGAAACCCCAGGACTCACACGAAAGTCCAGGGGCACCCTTTGGAGGCAACAACAGGGCAAGAACACATTAAAAAGAAGTTGACAATCTATACCCAAACAGTCCGAACACTTCTCAAACAAAAGGTCAAAGCAAAAGCTAGAACTTTTGTACAAAAGAAGTCAGGCAACGATGAAAAGAAATAGGAACAGCAACCAAACCCTAAAGCAAAGCACACATTCTTCTCAAAGGCAAATGACAAAAGAAAAATGACAACAAACGATCAAAGATGCAAACTTTTTGCAGAAAGAACCAAAGTTCTTCAGAGCAAATACAAAGTCAAAGCTTTACATCAAAATCATGCCAACTTCCCTATAGCCCCATCAGAAGAGCTCCCACAAATCCTCTGGGCATATCGGACAACTCCACATTTCACCACGAAGGAATCACCTTTCTGATCAGCTTACGGAATGGAGGCAATGATCCTAGTGGAGGTCAAAGAAGAATCGCCCAGAGTGATCCACTACAGTGAAGAGGCCAACTCCCAACTTCAAAAGGAAGAACTCGACCTACTTCCAGAAACCCGAGAAAGAGCTCGGATCAAAGAAGATGCGTTAAAACGTCAAATGGCCTCAAGATACAATCAGAAGGTAATCTAGAAACAATGATTTCATCCTAATCCGAAATGACATCAGAATAGGTCGGTCAGGAGAAGAGAAGCTAGCAGCCAACTGGAAAGGACCATACCAAGTTGTTCAGAAGAACTAGGGAAAGGTTGCTACAAAGTGTCCGACCTCAAGGGGCAAGAGATACCAAGGTCATGGCATGCCTGCAATCTAAAAAGGGCGCCAGGCCGAGATCCAAAAAGATTGCCCGACCTAGAAAGGTAAGTACTAACATGTACACACTCTTATCTCCATTTTATTGTTTAAAAGATTGCAGATTTCCTAAAAAGTTTCCTACCAAGACTCCCGACTACGGCAGGTCGGCAAGGTGAACACCAAATTCACTGCCCGATCACGACAAAGTCGGCAAAGATGAAAACCAAATTCATCGTCCGATTACAAAGCGACAAGTCGGCAAGGTGAAAACCAACTTCACCGCCCGACCACGATGAAAACCGAATTCATCGTTTGATTTCGACAAAGGTCGACAAAGTGAAAACAAAATTCACTGCTATACGAAGAGGCATTAATCTGAAGCATTCATCGTCCGATTATAAAGCAACAGATCAGCAGAAAGTGAAAAACAGATTCACTGCACGATCATGATAAAGACAATCGTCCAATAAAGGTGAAAACGCGATTCACCTAAAAGACAATCTAAAGATAGCAACCACCTTCTACAAATCGGCAAAGATGAACACAAAATAATGTAAGAAGTTATTAAAAGTGATTCGGAAAAAGAACCTGACGAGGTCTTATGGATTGCTAAATAATAACTTAAAGACTGGCCGACATTAAGAAGTCGGACCAAGTCAACCCAAGTTATAAGTAAACCCTGGAAAGAGGTCTGGCCAACACTATTAAAGAGGATTACTTTAACTTAGAAGGGCCCCACATGACAAATCAGCCCAAAATAAAAAGTTATAAAAGTAATCCCTGAAAGAGATCTGACAAAGATCCAAGAAAGAGGATTACAAAAATAACTTAGAAGAGATCGACATAACGAAGTCGGTCTCCTACAACGGACAAGTTATAAAAGTAATCCCTGAAAGAGACCTGACAAAGGTCCAAGAAAGAGGATTACAAAATAACTTAGAAGAGATCGACATGACGAAGTCGGTCTCCTACAAAAAACAAGTTATAAAAGTAATCCCTGAAAGAGACCTGAACAAGGTCCAAGAAAGAGGATTACAAAAATAACTTAGAAGGGCCCGACATAAAGAAGTCAGCCCGAGCCAATTAAAGCTACAACTTGGACTGACGAGAAGAAGTCGGACCAACAAAAGCTACAGATCAAACCGACAAGAAAAGTCGGACCGGCAAAAGCTACAGATCTGACCGACAAGAAAAGTCAGACCGGCGAAAGTTACAGCTTGGACCGACAAGAAGAAGTCGGACCAACGAAAGCTACAGCTTTGACCGACAAGAAGAAGTCAGACCAATGAAAGCTACAGCTTGGACCGAAAAGAAGAAGTCGGACCAACAAAAAATGTGCGCTAAAACGGACATAGCTCCGCCCAAAAAGCCACGGCTCCACAACAAGGCTATCAAAATTGTTCAGAATGACTAAAAAGTGTTCTGCGAGAACACTAAAAAGTCGTCGGACAAGTTAGCCCCAAGGACCACCTCGACCAAGCAGAAAGTGGACAAAACCAGAAGTGATCAAAAGATGTCAGACAACATAGTACCGACACTCTACAAAGATCCACAAAGGGGACAAAGACATCTCACAAACGGCCAAAGGAAGCCCAGGAATGCTTTGCTAAAAGGTACGAAGTCTTGAAAAAAGACACTACTTAAAAGGCAAAAGCACAAATAAAAACGGCGCTAAAATGTCATCCAAACAGACTATAAAAAGGTTTCCCATCAGGAACACTACCTAAAAAGTTGTTGGATTATGACTAAAAAGCCCGAGCAGTGAAGACAAGCAAGTCAGAAGAAGGCTGAAAAGACCTCTCAACAAACTAAAAAGGGGCAATACCAAAATCGCACAAGGAGAAACTACTTAAGATCGACTAAAGTCAGGATGCTTGAGCACGACTTCCCCAAAGAGATCAAAGCTCCGAAAGCACGATCTCACGGAAAGGTCCGAACTCAAGCAGTGGCAAAGTCGTACAGGTTGACGCCAGCTAAGAAGAGGCGCAAAGTACGATCTCAAAAAAGAACATGCCAAAAGGTTGGGAAACAACTTAAGGCTCAAAAGTGCTTAGCTAAAAGGGATACAACTCCACTCAAAGAAGGCACAATCTCAAACAGGGCTACGTACGTCATCTGAGACTAAAAAGGTTCTATACAAAGAACACTAAAAAGTCATCGAACAAGTCACTAAAAGTCCGGATATCAAACCACAGGGATAACTTCGCCAAAGCAGAGGGTTGTCAACACAAACTTAAAGCAAGGCGCGATCCAGAAGGCAAGGGAAGAAAACCCACACTACTACTCAAAAGAGGTTGGACTGTGAAGTACCAAACCTCTAGAAAATCTGCAAAAGATTGAAAAGCAATGAAGAAACAAGCCAGACAGATGCTTGAGCACGACTTCCAAAGAGATCGAAGCACTGAAAAGCACAATCTCACGGAAAGATCGAACTCAAGCAGGGGCACTGTTCATACCCTGGGTCAAGCTGTCCGACCCGGGATGTTTAGCGACAAGCCGACCGACCTCTTCAGGTCAGGCTATCCGACCTCTTCTCAAAGAGCTCGGCCAATGTCCGACCTCATCACAAAGAGCTCGGACAAAATGCCACAAAGGCCCAAGAAGGCCCAAACGAAGGAACACAGCCCAATCCAAAGGCAGCTAAAGCCCAGAAAGATAAAGGCGGTTCCCCAGAAGATAAGATGACCTCACTTAAAGATAAGATAAGATAAGATAACTATCTTATCTCCAGAAAGGTCACTCTACAACCACTATAAATACACTGGAGCACCCAGGTATAACTCATACTCTGATTCACTAATAACCTGCTTAATACCCATACTAACTTAAGCATCGGAGTCTCTTACAGGTACCCCCCACCCTCCGGTGACCAAGGATCAGCAGTGTAGCCAGTCCAACAAGTCAGACGCGGCGGCTCCGGCCACCATCAGCAAGTCGGACGCGGCGGCTCCGGCCACCATCAACAAGTCAGACACAACAGCTCCGACCAACACAGAAGATCTCATCCGAGATCGACCTACAGTTTCAGGTAACCCTCGGAACACCTTCCCATTGTTAGTTTTAATAATAAAATTTCGCATACTATACATGGCATGCTCTTTTATCCTCTCCCTGAATAAATCAAAGCCAGGCTTACATATCGTTGCATGAATTCTATCACCCTGCAAAACATTTTGAAACCCAAGAAAATAAAACTTATTAGAAAGGCATTAAAGAAGAGGATGCAACGAATAACAAACTCCCATCCAATACCTGCTCATCTTGCAAAACCATCTCCAAGCTAAACACTTCATTCTGTATCTACTGGCTGGGAAACTCATACAATTGGGCAACACCCATGACCAACGACCAAGCTAGCTTGGATGGATTGATGTCTCTGATCAAGTCTGTTTTGGCAGCCATTCTTTGCACCCAAAAACTGCTTCAACCAAAAGTTCTACCAAGTATAATTTATAATAGATTTATATTTTCATGTAACCTGTACCATTCTAATATTTATATAGAGTTGTTCCCCTATCAATAAATGGAATGAGCGGGAAAACCTGGGATTTTTAAAGAGCTCCGGTGAGCGCTGATGCGCATAAACTTGTTATGCTACGATTTAGGAAATTGCACGATCGGCAAAATTCCTTCCGGCAAGTGCACCGGTTATCGTCAAGTAAAAACTCACAATAGAGTGAGGTCGAATCCCACAAGGATTGGTTGAGTGAGCAATTCAGATTAGAAGTGTGTTCTAGTTGAGCGGAATCAAGATTTAGATGAGAATTGCGGAATGTAAAATTGGCGGGAAAAGTAAATGACAAGAAATCAAAATGGCGGAATCTTAAATGGCATGAATTAAAGAGCAGAAACTAAATTGCTGAAATTAAAAGGGGAATGGGGATGATTGCATGAATTGAGTGACAGAATGTAAAGAGAAAGTGGAAATCAGAAATGGGGAATTCATTGGGTTATAGGAGATATTGAGATCTCCGAATCAAAACATGTTTATCTCTTCCTCAACCAATGCGTTCATTGAATTTTGCTTGGCAATCTTATATGATTGGATCCCAATCCCTTGGCTCACCAATTCTCTCTAAAAACAAACAAATTCCCAATCCCTTGGTTTAAATGTTCATAAGAAGAGATGATGCTTGATAACTGATTATACCACACAGTTTCATGAACCACAATTTGGTAGGATTACATGTCACAATATCCATCCAAACCCCAATCCAATTCACTGTGAGAAAGCTTCTCTAGCATGAATCCTCCATTCCTTTCCCAAGGTTCCGAAGGATTCCAAGTATGGGTAGTTTCTTTCCCAAGACAACTACTCAATGGAATTAGATCGAGAAGCTTTCTAACAAAATTCAAGAGAAAAGATTGAAGAAGAAGATAAACTATTATTGATTCATTGAATTACAATAGAGCTCCCTAACCCAATGAAAGGGGGTTTAGTGAATCATAGCTCTGAATTCAATTACAAAGAAAAGGAAAACTAGCTAAAAGTGAAAGTAAAGTAAAAGGTCCCCATCAGGGGCTGGATTCCCCTTCAATCCCCCCGTGTGTCTCAAATGTAGAAACTAAGGCCTTTAAATAGGCTCCCTAAATTACAAAATGAAAATGAAATTCAAAGCAAATTACAATCAAATGAAAATAAACTATTCTAGATGATTCTTGTGGCCTTGATTTGGTGTTGTTGATGGGCCTTGCTTGCTTGAAGGGCAGAGTGACATAATTGATCCAAAAAGGATAATGATCCATTAAACTACACTCAAACGTTGCACCCCCTTTCTTGAGTCGTCACTTTGTTCTCTTGTCAACCTTGCCAATTTGATGCCAAATATAGACTATTATACCTCGTTGGAAAGCTATGGATGTCAGCTTTCTAACGCAACTGGAAGCACCTCAATTGGAGTTCTACAACTCGAGTTATACTCCATGGAAGGTGAAGAGGTCAGCTGGCCTGATTGCATGTTGGTACTATGCTCTTCTATGCACATTACGGGGCTGTTTTCTCCCTCAATTTTTAGTATCCACCATGTATGCCATATATTCTTGGAAAGCTCTAGATGTCTTCTTTCCAATGCATTTTGAATCACCTCATTTGGAGTTTTGTAGCTCAAGTTATTTATGTTTGAAGAAGGCATGGTCAAGCTGTTCCATATAACACGTTTAAGCTTCAGTTTAAGGTTAAACTGAAGCTTAAACGTGGAAATGGAAAAGGTAGCCCTGGAGGTCGAACACGTTTAAGCTCCAGTTTGAGGTCAAACTGGAGCTTAAACGTGGAAATGGAGAGAGCAACCCTGGAGGAGAGTTCTTGGTCGAACACGTTTAAGCTCCAGTTTGAGGTCAAACTGGAGCTTAAACGTGGAAATGGCTCCCTGGTGCTTTTCCCATTCTGGCGTTTAACCTCCAGTTTGAGGTCAAACTGGAGGTTAAACGTGGAACTCCTTCCTGAGTGGCATTATCATTCTGGCGTTTAACCTCCAGTTTAAGGTCAAACTGGAGGTTAAACGTGGAATGCTTCTTTAGTGAGGCTTTTCATTCTGGCGTTTAACCTCCAGTTTAAGGTCAAACTGGAGGTTAAACTTCAATTCCAGCATTTCTTATCCTTCATGATTTTGGCGTTTAAGCTCCAGTTTAGGCTTAAACTGGAACTTAAACTCCACATGTGATATTCAAGCTTCCTTTATTGATTTTGTTGCTTCCTTGCTTAGCCTCTTCTTCCCTGAAATCATCCAAACAATTGCATCAAAGTCTTGCAAAAATTCATGAGAATTCTTCCATTCATAGCTTTCAAGGAATATAACTAAAAACTCATGGAATTTGCATCAAAATCTTCATGTTGAATGATTTAAGACAAGCATGACTATTTGGCCCAAAATGATTACTTAAGGCTCAAGAAAATGCATAAAACAACTAAAAATAAAAGAAAAAAGGCTAGTGAAACTAGCCTAAGATGCCTTGGCATCACAACACCAAACTTAATCCTTGCTTGTCCCCAAGCAAGTTCTGAATTATTGAGAAGAAAGAATGAAACAGAAAGTAAATTCATTAGCCATATCAGTAAGTAATTGACATTGATTAATGGCGTGTTCATGTAGAAAGTTGTTGCAGCATCACTTTATTGTTTCTTAGGTAAGAATGTCACTTTTTATGTTTCCACTAAAACACTGCTATGGCCTCTTGTTATTCACATATCCTTGGCAAGTTTCTTTTCTTTGTGTTTTCTTTTTCTTTGAGCTTATTTGCTCCTTGTTGCTCAGTGTCATGTGTTGCACAAGCCTTTGGCATTTTCTTTTTCTTATCAGTGCACTACACATATCCACTACAGGCATTTTAGTTCACATTTCTTCTTGAGACATTGGTACCCAGCACCTCTTTGTGTACTAAATGTTTTGTATTTAGGTTGCTCTTGATAATGGACTTTTGGTTGATAATCCCGGGTTAGTTAACCCAAGTTACCAAGTGTTGAAACACTCCTCAGAACCTATTCATCCAAGCATATCCTTAATACATAAACACCACAGGCATTTGTCTCAGAAGTTCAAACCATTGGTGCCTAGCTTATTTTCTCAATTTTTTTGCTTTTTGGTTGCCCTTTTTCAGTGGCTTTTTCTTCTTCTTTTTCTTTCTTTTTCATGGCCAATGATATTTATTCATCAAGATCCATAGACAGCATCCTAATTTCCACTAAAAGTGACAATTCTAACTTTATTTCTTAGTGAGCTGACTATTCAATCAAACATGCATACCACCACTTAATCTTATTTGATTTCTTACCAAATGGAATTGAGTTACTTTTGTTCAAACATTTCTTTTATTTTATGGAAACAGAACAAGCATGGCAAGCATTTGTTTAAGAAGATGAAGTTATCCAGACACTTAGACTATCACTTATTTGAAAATTAAACAAACAGACAAACAAAAACTGCAATGACTCAAACTTAAAGCAGGGGTGCATGCAAACTTCAAATATCAGCAATTCAAAGTACAAGCAATTAAGTGACAATACAACCTTTTAGCATCTTCTTTGTTGTTCATCATCCTTCCTAGCCTTGGTGTTCTCTTTGATGATGATGTATATTCCTTCCATGAGATTGATTGTCTTCCTGCAAAGCTATTAGAAGTTGCTTGTTCCCCAAGCACTTTGAGAATTGGTTAGCATGCATGGATGTTTGTAGGCCTCTGAACTTAGATTGGTGTGTGAACACGAAACTTAGTTCCTTGCCATATGCAGCAATTGGGATCATATGCAGAAAACCTCATGTGCTTTTATTAAGAAAATAACTATGAACTAGAAAAAGAAACTATGAACTAGAAATTAAACTATTGTTTAAGTAGTTTCCCTGATTGGTTGGAGCTAGTGACTAGTCATGCTGAGGTAGAAATGTGCTTTTAATGAAGTTTTTGGTGGAACACCAAACTTAGAATCTCACATTCACCCTTGAATTGTTTTGGTGTGCAACACCAAACTTAGCTCCTTGCAATACAGATAAATCTACTTAACTCTTTTATTGAAATAACTAGAAAAGAAAAGCTACCTTTGGTTGGGTTGCCTCCCAACAAGCGCTTCTTTAATGTCATTAGCTTGACATGCTGTTCCTGACTTTCTTCCTCTTCCTCCAGTTTGTTAAGAGGAATGACTTCAAGTGGATAAAGGAGCTAGTTAGTGCCCCTTGTTGTGAATGCTTCTTTCCAGCAAGCTTTCCCTTATGATAGGCTTGAGTGAACTTGCTTGTTGGCTCAGGAGTTGGATTGTTCTTCGACCTTCTCTTCTTCATGGATATGGTCCTTTGTTTCTCGGTCACAATCCTCATTTTGGTGCTTGTTTCTACTGCCTTCACATCCTTGATCTCAGAACTTGGTTGTTGTTGGACAGTTGGAGTATCCTGTTCATCAAAAGCTTCCTGAATTTGTGGTTCAATGAACCCTTCCTCTTTGCAACTCTCTGTGTCATTGGAGTGTGATCTCCCTTGATTGACTTTCTCTCTTTCTTGTTCTTCTGATTCCTCCCTTGGGTTTGCCATGGTATCACTAGAAGAATTATGGGTAGGGATTTGCTTTGATAGATATCCAATTTGTGCTTCTAGCTTTTGAATGGCAGCACCATGATTTTGTAAGTTGGATATCACTTCTTCCTTAAAGCTTTTCAAATCGGCCACATCTCTGCCCATAGTTGCAATCATTCCTTCTATCCTGTTTAATTGATGTTGAAATTGTTGGTTCGGATTGGGTTGATGAGGTTGATTATCTTGGCTGTGATATGGTGGCTGGGAGTATGTGTTTTGTGTGGTATGATAGAGTCTTTGGTTGGAGTGTTGGTAGTGGTATGACTCTTGTGTGTAGTGGAATGAGTCTTGTGGATAGTGAAATGAATTGTATGAATTTGAGAAGGAATTTTGTGCTGAGAAATGCTCAAGTGATGAAGAATTTGGATATGTAAAACTAGGAGGTGAGGTTGGATAATTCAGAGGTGATGGCTCTTGATGAATGGGGTGTGAATAAGTGAAATCTCTTTGGTTTTGATCTTCCCAGCCACAACTTGAGTAGTGATCAAATTCACCAAAACATGGACCATTTTGTGGCTCTGGGAAGTACCCCGTTTCCTGTTCCTGATACTCCCACCCACCATGAGCATAATAACATGAATCATTCTGTGGTGGTGGAGAGTTTCTCATGAATTTTGATTGACCAAAAGATGATGGATACTCCTTTCTTTTTTGCAATGTGCTCAGTCTCAAACAATACTCATCCAAAGATAGTGGAAATCCCATAGTGAGGCAATATCACAAACAGCTAGTGGTTAGTATGCTAACAAGTGATTAAGCAAAGAACACAAATTAAAATTTGCAGAAATTAGCAGTAATAAACTGAAACAAAAACTATTAACAAAAGAAAAGAAAAATTGCTCAATCTAGTTAACTTCCAATTGGAGAATTGTCAATCGAAAACCAATCCCCAGCAACGGCGCCATAAACTTGATGCGCATAAACTTGTTATGCTACGATTTAGGAAATTGCACGATCGGCAAAATTCCTTCCGGCAAGTGCACCGGTTATCGTCAAGTAAAAACTCACAATAGAGTGAGGTCGAATCCCACAAGGATTGGTTGAGTGAGCAATTCAGATTAGAAGTGTGTTCTAGTTGAGCGGAATCAAGATTTAGATGAGAATTGCGGAATGTAAAATTGGCGGGAAAAGTAAATGACAAGAAATCAAAATGGCAGAATCTTAAATGGCATGAATTAAAGAGCAGAAACTAAATTGCTGAAATTAAAAGGGGAATGGGGATGATTGCATGAATTGAGTGACAGAATGTAAAGAGAAAGTGGAAATCAGAAATGGGGAATTCATTGGGTTATAGGAGATATTGAGATCTCCGAATCAAAACATGTTTATCTCTTCCTCAACCAATGCGTTCATTGAATTTTGCTTGGCAATCTTATATGATTGGATCCCAATCCCTTGGCTCACCAATTCTCTCTAAAAACAAACAAATTCCCAATCCCTTGGTTTAAATGTTCATAAGAAGAGATGATGCTTGATAACTGATTATACCACACAGTTTCATGAACCACAATTTGGTAGGATTACATGTCACAATATCCATCCAAACCCCAATCCAATTCACTGTGAGAAAGCTTCTCTAGCATGAATCCTCCATTCCTTTCCCAAGGTTCCGAAGGATTCCAAGTATGGGTAGTTTCTTTCCCAAGACAACTACTCAATGGAATTAGATCGAGAAGCTTTCTAACAAAATTCAAGAGAAAAGATTGAAGAAGAAGATAAACTATTATTGATTCATTGAATTACAATAGAGCTCCCTAACCCAATGAAAGGGGGTTTAGTGAATCATAGCTCTGAATTCAATTACAAAGAAAAGGAAAACTAGCTAAAAGTGAAAGTAAAGTAAAAGGTCCCCATCAGGGGCTGGATTCCCCTTCAATCCCCCCATGTGTCTCAAATGTAGAAACTAAGGCCTTTAAATAGGCTCCCTAAATTACAAAATGAAAATGAAATTCAAAGCAAATTACAATCAAATGAAAATAAACTATTCTAGATGATTCTTGTGGCCTTGATTTGGTGTTGTTGATGGGCCTTGCTTGCTTGAAGGGCAGAGTGACATAATTGATCCAAAAAGGATAATGATCCATTAAACTACACTCAAACGTTGCACCCCCCTTTCTTGAGTCGTCACTTTGTTCTCTTGTCAACCTTGCCAATTTGATGCCAAATATAGACTATTATACCTCGTTGGAAAGCTATGGATGTCCGCTTTCTAACGCAACTGGAAGCACCTCAATTGGAGTTCTACAACTCGAGTTATACTCCATGGAAGGTGAAGAGGTCAGCTGGCCTGATTGCATGTTGGTACTATGCTCTTCTATGCACATTACGGGGCTGTTTTCTCCCTCAATTTTTAGTATCCACCATGCATGCCATATATGCTTGGAAAGCTCTAGATGTCTTCTTTCCAATGCATTTTGAATCACCTCATTTGGAGTTTTGTAGCTCAAGTTATTTATGTTTGAAGAAGGCATGGTCAAGCTGTTCCATATAACACGTTTAAGCTTCAGTTTAAGGTTAAACTGAAGCTTAAATGTGGAAATGGAAAAGGTAGCCCTGGAGGTCGAACACGTTTAAGCTCCAGTTTGAGGTAAAATTGGAGCTTAAACGTGGAAATGGAGAGAGCAACCCTGGAGGAGAGTTCTTGGTCGAACACGTTTAAGCTCCAGTTTGAGGTCAAACTGGAGCTTAAACGTGGAAATGGCTCCCTGGTGCTTTTCCCATTCTGGCGTTTAACCTCCAGTTTGAGGTCAAACTGGAGGTTAAACGTGGAACTCCTTCCTGAGTGGCATTATCATTCTGGCGTTTAACCTCCAGTTTAAGGTCAAACTGGAGGTTAAACGTGGAATGCTTCTTTAGTGAGGCTTTTCATTCTGGCGTTTAACCTCCAGTTTAAGGTCAAACTGGAGGTTAAACTTCAATTCTAGCATTTCTTATCCTTCATGATTTTGGCGTTTAAGCTCCAGTTTAGGCTTAAACTGGAACTTAAACTCCACATGTGATATTCAAGCTTCCTTTATTGATTTTGTTGCTTCCTTGCTTAGCCTCTTCTTCCCTGAAATCATCCAAACAATTGCATCAAAGTCTTGCAAAAATTCATGAGAATTCTTCCATTCATAGCTTTCAAGGAATATAACTAAAAACTCATGGAATTTGCATCAAAATCTTCATGTTGAATGATTTAAGACAAGCATGACTATTTGGCCCAAAATGATTACTTAAGGCTCAAGAAAATGCATAAAACAACTAAAAATAAAAGAAAAAAGGCTAGTGAAACTAGCCTAAGATGCCTTGGCATCAAGCGCCAAAGTGGAATGTCCCAAATCCATTCCTTTAGTAACCGCAAGTCCTTTCACATGGGCGGGAAGATATGCTACTTGCATCTAGAATTCAATTTTTCTAGGACCTCTGACCAATGAAGACGTCATCTCTGCACTTCTTTTGGAGGGAACATTGTAGCTACCTCGTCTACTGGGACGTTACCTTCACGACTAGCCCTTATAAAAATACAGCAATTATTTTTTTGGGTTGACAACTCTGGTGGTGGACAATTTTTTGGAGGATCTTTATGCATAAGCCAACGGGTAGGATATAGGGATTGTATTTTCATCCTAATGGAGGGAACACTATTCATTGTGGAGTACGTGTCTTTACCTCCGAAACTTCAGAATTGGGTGTTTTTGGTGGGAACATTGTGTAAGCTTTGGGTACTAGATTGCTTAATTATTATATTATAAATAAATGTAGTAGCTAGTACATTCACAACAACTGCAGCATAACTATATATATTTACATCAGTTAATTATGTAGTGAATTAATTTATCTCCTCTATTGTCCACATCTCGTGTAAGCTAAGAGCATGGAAATTCAACATTCCTAGCTTGGAGTGAAGGTACTAAAAGGTCAACTGCCAATTAATTTGTTGAAGAAATGAAAAGGAATATGCAAGGCCAGTTTGTTGTCATAAAACACACAAATCGACTTGGTCAATGGAATTCAGAAGTCAACGAGCACATAAAAGAGCTAGAGACCTTCACATGTGACCAAGGCCAAGACACGATACTCAACCTCAGCTGAGGATCTTGCAACAGTGGTTTGTTGTTTGCTTTTTTATGAGATTAGGGACTTTCCAAAGAAGAAACAAAAGCTAGAATCTAAATGCCTTGAGTTCGGGAAGCTGCCCCAATCTGAATCTATAAATGTTGAGAGAGAGAGATAAGAAGAAGGAGGAAAGAGAATAGCAATGGTTGATACTTGCTTGAGATAATGAAGGATGTACAAGGCTGTCTTAAAATGAGAATCAGTGGCACAGTCAAGATATTGACTGAGTTTACTTATAACAAAGGTAATATCTAGCCTAGTGTTGGTAAGGTAAATGAGTCTTCCAATGATTCTTCTATAGGCAAAATCTTTTAGCTTTGTACTACTGGTCCTCAAAAGCTTTACTGTATAATCAATTGGAGTTGATGCAAGTTTGACATTCTCGAGACCAAACTCCTTTAGGAGCTCCAAATTATACTTGCGTTGGTAAAGGGAAAAACCTTGGGTGCTTCAACTATCTCCATACCCAAGAAGAATCTGAGATTACCTAAGTAGTCTTTAATTTTGAACTGGTCATCAAAGATTTTCTTACATGTTGAATATCTGCCAAGTATTCCTCATTCACCACCAAAGCATCAACATATATGAGAATACAAGTGAAGCCTTGAGGAAACATCTTAGTGAATACACATGGAACAGCCTTAAACTACAAGTAACCTGAATGTGACAAAATAGAATAGAGCTTAGTGTTCCATTAATAAATTACCTATTTCAACCCATAGAGATTTATGAAGCTTGCACACCATCCTGGAGGTGTGGCCAGACTCGGTAGAGGGTTCATGAAAACCTCTTCTGGCAAATTACCATGAAGGAATGTCGTGTTTACATCCAATTGGTGTACATATCAATCTTTGGAGGCAGCAATAACAAGTAACAAATGAAACATAGTAATCTTTATCACTGGACTAAAGGTGTCAAAATAATCAAAACCAAGAGTTTGGGTGAAATCCTTAGCCACCAAGCGAGCCTTACGCCTTTCAATGAAACCATCTTGCTTTAACTTCACTTTGAATACCCATTTGTACTCAATGGTCTTCTTTTTCTTAGGCAATTTAGTCAGAATCCAAGTTTTATTTTCATTTAAAGCATCAAGTTCGGCATTAATGGCTTGTTTCCAACAATCATCAAGAATATCTTGCTCATAGCTTGTTGGTTTTATGGTGTTAGTAAATGCTACAGAAAATATTTTGTGCTTAAGTGATAATGATGCATACTACAGGTAATTAGAAATGGGGTATTTGGGTGAGTGTGTTGGAGTAGAGCTAGAATAGGAGGTTTGGAAATAATGATAATTATATAGATAAGATGGTTTGTGTCTATCCCTAATGGATCTTCTCAATGCATGCAGTACTGGTGTATTGATTATACTAGGTGCAGGTATTTGGGAGGTATTTGGGACAAAAGAATTATGAGTGGTGGTGGTGTAGTGTTGTTAGTACTGCCTAATAACGAATGAGTAGAATTTGAATGCAAATGTGAATGAATATGAGAGGTTTTGAATGAGGTGTGGTGTTGAAATCAGTATTGGAATGTGATGAAGTAGGCATTATGGCATCAGAAGTAAGGTTAGTGGGATTATCAACATCATCTGTGTAAGAACCAACTTAACCGCTTTAGTAAAATAATAATTTTTAAGTGTCTGGAGTAGATTCAAAATTTAGAAGTTTTAATTTGATAATATAAAGGTGAAATTTGATTTCAATGAATTTTTCTGAGTTGAAAAATGTATCTTTTTCGAAAAGTTTTCGTAAAAATACGTACTGGTGCTTAAGCCGGTAGTACCAGCTCTAGTCTGTCCAGTATCGTGTATTTTGAAAAACAAGATTTTGAAAATTGATTTATTGTTTTGGAAGGACAAAAAAATAATTTATAATTGAAAACCGGGCACTAATCTTAAAGGTTTTGGCCTAAAGTGGAACAAACAGATAAAAAACACTAACGGGTTGGACCGATACCAAACCGGGCCCAATGCCCATATATATATGCTCATTTAATGAGCATTTCAGCTCATTCCACTTCAATTTGAAGAAGGGGGTGCAGCTTGAGAAGAGAGGAGAGGTGAGGGTGTGCTCACTATTCACATCCACCTTTCGGGAGCCATAACTTGAGGTACGGAACTCTGATTGACAACCCGTTTACGGCCACGTGAAGCTCTCATCGAGCTTTTCACTTTTATCTAAGAAACTCTGGTAAGAACTCGAAGCTAATGCTCTAATTTCCTACCCTAATCTTGTTGGGTAAAGTTAAGGTTTCACTAAACCCTTGTGTTTAGTTATTTTTGTGAACCCTAAGCTTGATGTTGCTATGTTATATGTGTATGGCTTGATAGTTGGTGATTCTTGGAGGTGGTGTTGGTGCTTGAGGTTTGTTGATCTTGTTGGAATCAAGCTTTTGGTGTTTGCACATATTGGGAATCGGCCAAGGTATGGTTTCGGTCTTCTCTATGTAATATGTAATATCTCTGGACACTTAGGCTAGTGGACCATAGGATAGGATTAAAATTGGATGTTGATGAATATGATGTATGATGACTTTGAGTATATGTAGCATGATGGATTTTTGATGTTGTGTTGAGATAGGTGTTGGGTGATTTTTATGATAATGATGGTTCGTAAGTGATGGATCTATGTATGAGAAATTATTGATATGCAATGTTGTTGTGAAATATTTTGGGGCCTAATGATTTGATAATGAATGTTGAGAATTATTATATTTGTTTGAGAGTTGTTGGTATTATTGATGATTGATGATGAGTTGTGAAAATGTTATTGGTGAATGAGGAGAATTATGAGTCTTTATGATGATTTTAGATGTTGTTGAATAATGATTATGATGTGTGATGATATATGCTGATGATGATTTTGGGGTTTTGAACCTTGTGGATGGGGATGATATTGAATGGTGGTTGAAAAAGTTGGATGGATATTAGGTTAAATTTAGAGTCAGAATGAGGTGAGTATTTAAATGGTTTAATGACTGAGAAGGTTGTATGATTGATAAAATGGTTGAAGGAGTGTTGGTATGAATTTTGAGTTGTTTTGGTATAGTTAAGAATGGGTTTGAGTTGGTCTTGATTTGAGAGTTGTGGTAAAATTGAGCTTTTAGTATTTTTGGTAAAAACGGATTTTTGGTAAACTTTGACGGATCATAAATTGAGCCTTAGTTTTTAAAATTTGTTGAAATTTGTTTTAAATTAAAGTTCATTGAAAACTCTTTAAATGGATATAAATTTTGTAAGAAATAGATTTTTGTAGAGGAAGTTATGATCATTCAAAGTTTGGTGTCAAAATTTGAATTATGTGCATGCTGCAAAATTTGTGATTTTTGGTTTGTGTGTGCATGCACAGACCTGTGCGCACGCACACCTGATAAACCCTGATTTCGTGGTTTATCTTGTCCTTATTTTAGGGGATTTTATCACCTTTTCCCACATTTATTCAATAAAATAGCATGGTTTTGTCATTCTCCCTTGAATTGTGACTAAGTGTAAAAACATGCTTTTTAGGCCCTTAAATTGGAGATTTTGATTCACTTTAATTCCATTCGATGCCTTGATGTGTTTGTTGAGTGATTTCAGGTTCATAAGGCAAGTATTGGATGGAAGAAGTGCGGAGAAAAACATACAAAGTGGAGAATGCATGAAGAAACAAGAGTTGGGAATTCATCGATGGGCGCGCACGCGTACAAGGCGCGCACGCGCAGAAGTGATTTTTCATAGAGACGCGCATGCGTACATGTCACGTCCACGCGGATGAAGAAACAGCCAATCGACACGCACGCGCAAATGGCGCGTACGCGCCGATACTAGCACGTGACCCACTTAAAGGCAAAACGCTGGGGGTGATTTTTGAGCTGTCCAGGCCCAATTCCAACTTGTTTCTGAGTGTATTTCATGCAGAATTGAAGTCCAAGCAAAGGGGGAGCAATTAGTTAGCCAACATGAGCCTTTAGTTAGTTTTCTAGAGAGAGAAGCTCCTTCTGCTCTCTAGAATTAGGTTAAATTGTCATAGATCCATGTTTAATTCCTTGCTTTCATCTTGTTTCTTTTATAATCTCTCAGGTCTACATCTTGATTTTCTTAGTTGTAATGTTAATTTCTCATTTTACTTTCTTTTGTGATGATGAACTCATGTTGGATTTGGTTTACATTTAATGCAATTTGATGTTGATGTTTCTTTCATGTTGATCTTGCTATTATTGATTTCTCGTTTATGAAGTTATGGGTTTCTTTAATTTTAACATTTTGTAATGTTTACTTTTATTGCACATTAAGTCTTTGATATAATGCTTCCTATAGTTTTTGAGTAGTTCTCTTGACCCTTGGCCTAGGCTAAGGGGATTGAGTGATCTTGAGTCTTTGGGCTTCATTGAATTGGTAATTCTAGAACCCTTGGGGATCAATATGATAACCATTGACTCTAGCCTACTACTGAGTTAATTAGTAGCTAGGTTGGGACTTATGGATTGATGTTGATCAAGCCATTTGACGAACTCAAAGCCTAGGAGTAGACATTACGTACTTAAGGCTTTAGTGAGTAGACCTAATGAGCTCGGTTTCACATAATTATCAATATTTGAATTGTTGACCAGGATAGTGATCTCAATTACTTGAGTCTCAGCCAAGAGTCCGTTATCTTGCCCCTCTTTAATTGCCTATTTGATTTACTTTTCTTGCCATTTATTTTATTGCCCCTTTTATCAACCAAAACCCCTTTTACCCCTTGCCTTTTCATAGCCAATAATTGATCACTTCATTTCTATCCTCGTGAGATGACCCAGAGTCTAAATACTTCGGTTAATTCTTATTTGGGGTTTGTACTTGTGACAAAACCATATTCTTAATTTGATGCGAGAGTTGTTTGTTAGTTTGGAGCTATGCTTACAACGAAGTAAATCCCTTCTTTAAGAAGAAAATCTAGACTGACAACAAATTCTCAGCTAACACCACCCCTATGAGCTTTTAAATCTGTGCGCACGCACACACAGGGGAAGGCCTGCTGATGAGAGCGCTAGCAAGACCTGTTCGCACACACAACCAACAAAGTTTGGCAACCTGTGCGCACGCACACGTTGGAAGGTGCACTCTGTTGAGGGCGTTCGCATGCCTTGTACGGATGAACAGAGTTGAAATTTTTACTACCTGTGTGTACGCACACCTCTATGCGTACGCACACATTTGAAAACTTTCCTGGGTGTGTGCACACACACCCTTGTGTGTGTGCACATGCCCTGTTTTTTAACCAAAATTCTGTTTTTAACTGTTTCACCTTCCCAACAAGCTCGTAACCTTCTGTGACACCTATTTAAGACTCTTTGGCCTATTTTTCGGGTATTAAAACATGGGAAAAGGTCCTAAGAGATTTAATTTGGTTATACTTTGAAAAGCTAGAGAACGGAGGCTTAGGTTTCTGGTGTATTGAGAATGAGTTTGGTTGAGAGAGAAGGAAGAGTAGTGAACTTGGTGATGACTGGTGATGATTTGAGGTCGATGGACTTGTTGGATGTGGAAAGTGTGTCAGGCACTATATCCTTAGAATGTTGAGAATTGATAATTGAAAGTGATCTCTGAGGGTGAGATTGTGATTATGATATGGATTGTTCTCCGTCGTAGGGGCTGTGGCAGTCTTCCGCCTACGTTCGGATATGAGGCTTGAAGCTGGGCTTCTCACTCATAGTTATTGCTCAAGAGGACGGTGGTAGGGCACTCTCCCTTGGAATGTTTTCCTCTGAAAGGAGAAGGTCGTAGGGCACTCATCCCTCAGAATTGGTCCTCTTGGGTATGGGTTTCTCTCTGGTTGCAAGGTGGTAGGGCACTTACCCACGGAATCATGCGGCATCCAGAGGAAGGTGGTAGGACACTCTCCCTTGGAATGTTTCCCTCTGAAAGGAGAAGGTGGTAGGGAACTTATCCCTCGGAATTATGCCTCCTGAGTATGCGCAACAGAGAGACTAATCCGGGAGTTGCCGACCGGATTTTGAGTCAGACTTGGCACTATAACTGACATGTGATATCACAGCCAATAGGACAGACATTCATCATATGCATTATGTAACGACCCAACTCCCAGTATGCCATGGTCATACAAGAAGCTAAGTGTTACTAACTTATCCTTCCTAATTATTATTTATTATTTAATATAGGAGCCTGTTCCTTGTTAGAGTGATGCCAATTTTACGAGTAACTTTTTTTTTGTTGCGGATGTTCAGGTAGAATAAACAAGCATACATTGAGAGTAATAGAAAAGCGGCATAAAGAAACATAGAAATACAGTTGATAATATACATCATCTACACTATAACAAAACATGTAGCGTTTACACAAGATCAAGTCAGTTTACATCCTCGTCATCCTACGTAGCTAATATTTACATGACACTCCCATAGCCTGGCCCATACAAAAAGCTACTAAGCTGGCGCCCAGGCTAGCCTAACCACTATATAGCTCCTAGCTCTCGGGTGTACTAACACAAGTGAGAGACTAACTATCAGATAATGTCAGACTAGAGTGTCATCAAAAGAATTCCCCTACTGCTGTCAGACTATATCTACACGTGGTCAATCGGAAGATCGTCATGAGGCTCATCCATCTCCTCATCCTTCTCTATCTCTATCTCAGGATCCTCCTCCTCCTCATCGTCCGCAGCTGCAGCTATACCCTCAGATCTACCAGAAATACTGCTGTCACTATGTATAAACCATTCACGAGCACAGGTCCGTTCGCGTATATAGGGGCTACCCCACCGTCCGGTAGGGCCGGCTCATCGGCTGTGGAAAGTCGGGGATCGGCTCAGGGGGAAAATCCCACTCTGGTGGTATCACAGGTACGTAGTCATCAGCTAACTCAGGCTCATCAGGAATGATAGGCTCAGGTACCGCCTCATTCAAAGGTTGAGCTGGTATAGGGTGCTCAGGATCATCAGGAAAAGGATGTCCAGGTGCGTCAGGATGTAACCAGGATAAGGGAAAGTCGTAAGGAGCATCAGGGTCAAAATGCGGGCTAGACAGAGGATGTTGAAAAGCTCGATTAGGTAACGCATATCGTCTAATGCGAGGCTCCAATCCCATGATGAAGTAACTGTGATGTACCGGATCCTCGTAGACGTAAGGGTCCTCGAACTCATAGAAGATCACGCCCGTCTCCATCTGAGGGGGAGGAAGGGAGAGAAGGGGTAAGAACTGGGGAGTTCTTACTAGGGTCGGGGTTGTTAGTTACCTTCATTTATTCGTTCTTGATTAGCAGATGGATAATAGAATACAGTAATGTAGTAAACAGAAGTTAAAAATGGATAGAAAAAAAAAACAAAGAACAGAACACATGCAGAAGAATACAAGAAGATAAAGCATAGACATAGCACTCAAACAAACAAACATAAAGAAATAGATCACACACAAGAAAGAATGCAACAGAGAATGATGCGCAGACAAGAATGATGCATGTCTAGCCCTAGCGCAGGCCATGAGCTCATGTGTCGGTTAGCACCTGCATTCCCGACATTTATCCAGTCACGAGTTCACGATTTCCCGGATACGATTTTTCGTTCAAATAAATGCGCATACAATTATTAGCAGCTCTATTGAGACAGCCTCTGCTTTCTACTCGCAGGAAATATATACTCTTGGGAACAGAAAATTACTCTTGGGTTGCCTCAGGGCAACAGATAAATAAACAAACATCTCTTGGGTTGCATTAGGCAATATATATATATAATATATACTATCTCTTGGGTTGCCTCAAGCAACAGATAACTTTTCAATAAGCCTTCTGCTCTTAGTCTCTTTACCCTGTTCTGATTTCTCTGTCTAACTTGTGTATTTAAAGCTTATGTAAATTTCGGTATGATTAGTTAGCCTGCCCCAAGTATAGGTTCATTAAGTCTATACTGAAACAGTTTAACTTTTCATATAATGCCTAACCCTATTCGCAATTCAAGGACTAACTAAGTTGCCCTAGTTCGTTCACTAGTCTCTGTCTGTTTTTCTGTCGTTAAAACTTTACAGACTTTTTCTTCGATTTTTATCTTTTCTTCAACTTTTTATCTTTTATTTATCTTTGCCTCACTAATATGTTTTTACCACTCCCTAAGTGTTTTATGAAGGTAATTATGAGATTCTGCGCTTAAAGTTGTCTTTCTAAAGCTTTTACAGAAAACTTCCTTTTTCGCATTATTTTATTATTTTTATTAAAATATTATTTTTAATTAAATATTATTATTTAATATTTTATTATTTTTATTATTTTATCATTAAATTTTCGAAAATTAACTTACTTTTACTTTTAACCTTTAAAATTTACTTTTTACCACCCGTAACTTTTAATATTTCCACTTTTACCACCCTAACTTTCAGAAATTACCAAACAACCCCTTAAACACCAAAAATTTTACTTCCTTGCCCTTTTTAAGATCTAAGGCCTGTTCTTCATTGTTCTTCATCACACTCAAAGTGTTCTTCATGTTCTTCATAAATTCTTCAGATTCTTTCTCTGTTTTTACCCGTTTTTCAGTCCTTTCAGCAACCGATTTTTACCATAATTCAAAATAAAATTGCAGCCACTAAAACCCCATCTTTTCTACATGATTTTAACATAAATTGAACCTCAATTTAAGCTTAGGGTTTCGTTTTTCCAGCTGCCCAAGAACATGAACTTTAAAGCTTGAATTTCATCAAATTTCATCAAAATTTCACCAAATTTTCACCAATAATCAATCATATATGCAACCAATTTTTAGCACAGCCAAATAATACAACATTCACACAACTCAAAGACAAATAATCAAGATTAATTTCATGACACCCTACCTGGTCTTGCTGCTCCTAATTCAATCAAACTTTCAGGTGGTCCTTAAGCACTTTTTCCTCCTAAATCACATCAAGAAAACACATATTTAAACATGTTTCCTTGAAACCAAATCAAAAGAGAGATGGTGCAGCCAACTCACCTTGATCCCAGCCTTGATAAGTCATATGATCATGTAGAGAAAGAAGAGAGAATCATTTTGGTCGGATTAGAATTTTGATTTGAGTTTTAGTTTAGCAGAAATCAAGCTTTAAAGATTTGGAACTAAGAACTTTTCTCTCTTTTTCTCTCTACCTATTTTTGGCCACAAAGTGAAAATGAGCCAGCCTTGGGGGTTTTGGGGGTGTAGGGTGAGTTGTGATTGGTTGGCTTGGACGTGGATTAAAATAATATTAAAATATCTCAGGTGTATAACTACTAAAACTAGATGTATCGAAACACTTGCAAAAACATCTCTAAAAATTATTTTCTGAGCTACTAGCATAAATGAAACTAGTAACATATTTATTATGAGAATAAAACATGAATAATGAGGCCTTAGCATTGCTAAAGTCATCAAAGAGTGCTGGTGCTAAGCTACACCAGTAAATTGTGAACCCGGTTAAACCGGTTTTCTGTTTTTAACTGAAACTGATCAGGTAACCTTATAATATCATTCAAGAGGCTTCTAATACCCATATAATGATAATATCATCCTATTATCTCTCTTTTCTCAGAAATCGGGTCCGGTTTGTCAAACTGAGACTATTTACGAAAAACCGAATCAAAACTCCTAACCGATACGGTTCAAAAACTAGGTTCTTCGCGACCGCGTTATCGAGCTTGTCTCGGAAAAGGTTCTAACTTAAATATGACATAATTACAATGATGATTGAGATTCTTGATGATATATCAAAGGTTTTCCCCTTACTGATCTTCCGGAGAAATTCGTATTTTCATAAAAGATCTCGCATACTCGAAAATTGGGGTTGTTACACATTATCTTTATGCTTGCTTGCTTTGATTACTTGAGTTTGCCTAATTGTATAACATTCCTACTTGCTTCTTGAATTACTTGATATATATCTAAATACTACCTGTGTTTTCCTTGCTTGCATTATTTGTGTTTGTCTGGTGCTGAGGAGGTTGGGTAGGTGGTGGTGATGGGATCGCATGGTGGTTAGGTGGGCGGAGGCTGCGGGATACAGTGGTGTGACTAGTACTAGTTAGAAATCCTTTAAGTTTAGAAAACCCTATTTATTATTTACGGTTTAAGTTATTTATTTCGTTTAAGCTTGAATATCTGTTTGGTATGAATCTCTAAGATTGCCTCTGGCATCCCAGGGTCTTACATCTTACATTACTGGGTACTGTTACCATACTGAGAACCTCCGGTTCTCACTCCATACTGTGTTGTTATTTTTCAGATGCAGGTCGCAACCCACCTCGGTGAGTTGCCTGATGGTGATAGAGCGGAGGACCTTTATCATGTTTTGGAGTCTTTTGATTCATTCTTATTAGTATTCTCACTTTTGTATTTTATTTTGCCTTAGAGGTTTACTTTATGAGAGATATTCTATATAAGCTATTTTATTATCAAAACTCTGTATGTCAGTATCTAACTAGTCGACCTAAACTCCGCGAGCTGTGGCTAGTATCTTATGATTATTATACTTGTATATAACTACATATATCTTGTTATCTTATATAGTGGATCTTGCATTTTTTGCTTATGGCTTCGTGTGAACGTTCGCGCTTTGTAATTCCGTATTTGAGCTTATTTTCTTCATCGGGCTTATAAAATTATTATTCCTTCTATATATATTTATGTATAAGCCTTAGAATTGTCGTAACCTTTGATTAACATTTGCTTTACGGCTTGAAGTAAGGCTTAGGGTAATTAGGGTGTTACAATCTATGAAGTACGATGAAGGGGTATTGTTAATTGTAAAATCAACCCTTTTATTAGATGGTGTTGATAGTTTAGTGCAATGAAAAGGAAAGCAATGCTCGTAGAATTGGACATGTCTTGAGATTAAAACTTTTTTGGTTTAAATGTCCATGAGTACATAACCTTTGTTACCAGTTTTAAAACCCATAAAAATGCATTTCCGAGCCCTCTTGTCTAGTTTCTTTCGATCTGCAACCAAAGTAGAGGCATAGGCTAAGCACTCAAGAATTTTAAAATGATTAATTTCAGGCAATTTATTAAAGAATTTTTCATATGAAATACAATAATTAAGAACAGATCTAGGTACCCGATTCATAATGTGTACATCATATATAGCTGCATAATGCCAAAAATTTTTAGGTAAATTTGCATAAAAAAATAATGCTCTTGTCTTATTCAGAATTTCTTGGTGCTTACGTTCCACCACACCATTTTCTTGAGGTGTCTTAACACAAGAGGTATGGTGAATAATTCCTTCTTGAAAGAAATTAGTTAAGATAAATTCCTTGCCATTGTCTGATCTTATGCATTATATATTGCAAATTTTCAATCGAATTATGTTTTTATGAATTGAATAAATTGCTTCAAACAAGAGGATGTTTCTGATTTATTTTGCATGAAGTATAGCCAAGTAAATCTTGTTTTGTGTTCTACTATGGTGAAAAAATACTTGTGACCAATAATAGAAAGAATGATAATTGGACCCCAGATATCTACATGAATGAGTGAAAATTTTCTTTCTGATTGGGTGGTGCTAATGCTAAAGGGAATTTTTTTTGTTTGGCAAAGTGACAAGAGTCACAAGACACATTAGTATCAGGACAACTCAGAAAAGGGATATTTCTTTTTCATAGACTAAGTCTATCTAATGCTAGGTGTCCTAATCTTTGATGTCAAATGCTATTGTCTGCAGTGGAATATGTGATGTTGTTTATGTTATGTTGAGATTCATGTGTAGTGTGAATATTGTGGGTGATGACATTTGTAAAAATAGTCTCTTTATTCATGGTATATAAACCCCCTAACTGTCTAGTAGCTCCAATCATCCTCGAGGTAAGGAGTTCCTAGATCTTTCATGCATTTTTATCAAATGAGAAAACACAAAGCAAGAATTTAGTAGCATGTGAAACTAAAATAAGATTGAAAGAAAAGGAAGGAACATAAAGCACATTTATCAAATACAAATTGGTTGAAAAGAAGACTGTACCATAAATAGTTGCAACAGTCCTTGAACCATTTGGCATCTTAATTGCCACTGGATTAATATGGTGATATGATTGAAAAAGCTTTAGTGAGGAAGATACATGTGCAATAGCACCTGAGTCTAGGATCCAATCACGGTCTTTCAATTTGTGATTCGTAGTTGAGATTATTTGGAATATACCTGTAGATGGAGTAAGCATAAGTGATGCCAAGTTTCCACTATGAGTAGGTTGTTGGTCATGTTTTTGAAATAAAAAACAATTAAGGCCTCCTTTTGTTTATCTGAAAATAAACCATCAAAATTCTATTCTCACCCTTAGGAGTGGTAGTATAGTTGAGTTCTACATTTTCTTCTGTAACTGAGCTATTCACACTGACAGCATTAACTATTCTACGTTTATATTTGGGGAATATCCATGTTTGGCATAGCAGGTGTCCACCGTGTGTCCATGCTTGCCATAATGAGAACATAGTTTTAAGGCTCCTTTGCCTCTGCCATGGCCCTGAGCGACCTTTCCCTCTATATTTGAACTTGATCTCATTCCTTCATCTCTTTTCGTGTAGTCATTTGTTACTGCATTGATCAACATTCTTGGTTCAGAGTCACCATAATGCATCTGTCTTTCTTGTTGAAGAAGCAAAAAATAAATTATACTGGTATCAGAGAGAGGCTTCATCAACACTATATGAGAGTGCACAGTGGCATATTGGTCAATGAGTCCTCAGAGGAGCTTAACACCATAAGATTCAAGCATGTACTTCCTCATCACAGCAAGACCACAAGAACAATTCTCTCCACAAGGACATACTGAAATAGGTCGAAACTTGTAATGGCTCAACTCTCAGTATGTCATGATCATACTAGAAGCCGAACGTTACCAGCTTGTGTCCCTAATTTAAGTAATATTTAATAAATATAAGTATGTTTGTTGTTAACACCTTGTGAGTTTACGAGTAATTGTTTTTTAAAACATTAGTAATTTGGAGTCGCATACATATAGTATATAATAAAACATAAGCATACACAATCATAGAATAGTAGAAGGCAATATATAAAACATCACACTATAATATATATCATGAAACAAAAGTAGTTCAGTCATTCAAGTACAGAACTGTGCTACAGTATCCCTTAGTTAGTGACTCATATAATATATACATAAGATGTCCCAGGGCTTGGCCTGTCCAAAAAGTCCCTAAGCTGGCACCCAAGCTAGCCTAACTCTATGACATGCCTATTCTCTCTGAGCATACTAGCAAAAGTGAGGAAAATACTCTAACGTACTGGAGTTAGACAAGACGTCCCAAAAAGCCTCCTCGTCTCAGGTTCAAAGTCCCTCACAGAAAACCATTAGGAAGGTAGTGATGCCCGCCCCCTAGTTCCTCATGTGGATCATCAATATCAGAAGAGATATCTGTGATCTCAGGGTCCTCCTTAGGAAGCAGCCAAGATTGTAGAATCGCCTCCAGCGAGATGGTGGGAGGTTAGGATCCCCTCTTTTGTTCCTCCTGGACATACGAGAACGTATATCCTGGGTAGATGCAAGGGTTGTAGTTTCGCCCCACTTGCTTTATGTTGGTTAGTATTGAGGCTCACCGGGTAGATGCAAGGGTGTGGTTCACCCCACTTGCTCCAGGTTATATTGATTTGAGCTTCCTGGGTAGTAGCAAGGGTTGCGGTTTGCCCTACTTGGTCTAGAATGGAAATTATAAATTAATTGCATCTCATTCCATTGACTCTGCATCGTAAGTGTGGCCGAACACTTATACCTTTCAAGATGAGCTCTCCCCCATGGATATATATAGTTGAATGATTATGATTTTTGAGCTTGGGGATGCGCGCACGCAAGGACTGACCAAGGTTAGCTACCAGACATTTTGGACTTGGCTGGATAACCGATAGATGAGACTCATCGGCCATAGGCAGACATGCATCATGTGCATTCGTAAGATTTATTTGAGTATGCATACTTGGGTTTGCCTAATTGATTAGCCACGTTTATCTACTACTTGTCCTTCTTATTGTAATTACTTCCTATCTGTGTTTTATTTACCTATCTTGTGTGTCTTTGTAACTGAGAGATCCCTCATGCTGGCAGAGGTGACGTTGAGGGTAGTTCCACTAGTGATGTGGAGGTTTAAGTTGACAGGAGGTGAAAGGTTAGATTAGAAATATAACCCCTTAGATAGAGTACCAGATTTCTGGTTTAGTATAATCTTTAAGTTTAAATCTGAGTGTCGAGGTTCTAGGAATGCCTCTGGCTTTCCTGGGATATTATATATTATCTATGTGGGCACCTTTACCATGCTGAGAATATTTTTGGTTCTCATTCCATACGTATTTGTTGTTTTTCAAATGCAGGACGTGACACAACTCGCTGAGCGTGCTAGATTTTCTTTCTTGGAAGCGAAGACTTATCTTTTGGGATTTTTATATTATGTACTTAGTTATATATGTACTTTCTCCGATTTTGTATAATAACATATTTTGTCACTCTTAGAGGTTAACTATAGAGAACTAGGATTTGTATTTGTCTTTTGGATTACTGTTGGGTTGTATATATATATAGCCAGCCTTTGCTTCGCAGGTCGAGTCTAAAGCTTGATTATGTAACTATCTTTTGGAACTCATATATATATATATATATATATATATATATATATATATATGTCTCTTAGTTTTCTTTTCTGTATAAGTCTTCGATCTTAACGCTTTTCGAGTGTGATGTAATTATCTGGTCTTAGTTTTTGCTTAACTTTTTCCTTCAAGGCTCGTAGTTAAACTATTCTTCACATACACACACACACACACACACACACACACACACACACACATATATATGTGTGTATGTGTGTGTGTGTGTACGTCTTTTGTTTTTAGAGGTTGAAGCACCTTACCACCTTTGACTTACGACCTAGGCGTAAAACTCTGTGTGGTAGGGTGTTACACACACGATAGTGTGCATGATCACACAAAGCAGAATTTCTGGTTTTTTGCAACATTACAGAGTTCAGTTTTTTATACCTAACTTTCGACGTTCATAACTTTCTGTACAGAACTCCAATTTCCCTCATCTTTATACCGTTTTGAAGCTCTCACAACCATCTTCAATTTGAAATAAAGTTCACTCAATTTCAAACTTCAAGAACCAAGTTATACCCTCGCAAAAGTTAGTTAAAATTTTATTTTTACCAAATTATGTCAACTCCTCTAATTTTCAAAACTCAAAAGCCAAAACACACATTTTACCATACCAAAACACCCAAAATCAATACCACACCCCTCTCAATTATTTCTCAAGCTTTCCGACCGCTAAATCATTCATTCCTCACCTTAGCAATTCATTCAACAATTCTGAATCCAACCTAATATCACATAAAAAATCCTTAATTTCCATCATTTCTCATTAACACTAATATTTATCATTCAATACTCATCATATAAATCATAAATTACCATTCATTCTATATCATCACCACAACCTCCATCATATAAACTCATTCCACATTCAATCTTCATTCAATATTCACACATCATTCATATTTGTAATTCTCAACAACAATTCAATCATTCATGCAAATTCAACCTATCTTAAGGCAACTAGCCTAAGTCTCACGCAACATTACATATTAACTAAAGAAAACCGAAACGACACCTTGGCCAATTTTTTCCAAGCTTGAAACACCAAAACTCAGCCACCAAGCTTAATCCAAATACTCCAATCCACCATATCAACTCCAATCAACAAGAATTCAAGCTAGTTTCATAGAAATTACCAAAAATTAACACTAGGGTTCACATATATGACAAACCACAAGGGTATAGAGTTTTCTTACCTTACCACTGTTGATTGGGACAAAATCCAACAATTACCAATGCTAGATAACACCTAAACAACCAAAATCACAAAATCTACTCAATCACCATAGCCTAAAATACAAAATTATATGGGAGAGAAAACTGGGCAAGAAATTGAAAGTTTCTTACCATTTTGTTCGAATGAAATTGAAGAGCTCAACGAGACAAACGCGTGATCGTAAACAGCATGCCAAACGGAACTCCGGATCAAAAGTTATGATCCAAAGAAGAAGATGATGAATAGTAGTAAGGGTCTGTGTTTCCTCTTCCACTTCTCAGCTGCTCCCTTTCCTTGTGTGTGTGAAATGGAGCTGAAACATAATCCGCAAGGCTTATATACACTTGGGTTTGGGCCCAACTTTAGGGCAAAACCTTTAGAATAAGAGCCCGATTTTTTATTTTAAATATTTATCTAAGTATTTCTGTAGTTTTTATTTTCTCACACGCAGTATCAGACAGACTTAAGCCGATACTACCTGCTAAATTATCGATACGCGTTTTTACGCAATTTTCGTAAAAAATTACATTTTTCCACTCGGAAAAAATCGTTGAATCTAAATCTCAACTTTAATTTTTTTAAATTAATATTTCTAAATTTTTTAACTTATTTTAGATAATTAAATTATTATTTTATTCTAATTAAATGGCTAATAAATTTTTTATTCTTACAAGGGCAAGGACAATGCCTGTTTTACATTCCTATGGACAATGACAATTTTAGATTACCAATATTTGATGGGAGATGAGTATATTTTATCATTAAAAAACAAAAAAGCAAAAGAAAATCATATATGAAGAGAAAAAAAAGAAAATAGAGCTGAAATAATAGTAAGGGAAATAAAAAGATAATTTTTATAATTTTGTCTGTCACCTATATATAGAAGTTCAGGAGAAAATAATTTTTTAACTAAATTCATTTGTACTTATTGTATTCAATTTTTTATTAAGAATCATCTTTTAAATAGATTAATTGATAAAAATAATTAGCATAATTGATTTGGTTTAATCAGTTAAAAGAAATAATTAGCACCCAATCAGGAAGGTAGATGAGATGGAAGATGGATAAGGGGTGAAAGATAGAGGAAGACCTAAGAAGACCATCCACAAGGTGATCAAACGAGATCTACATGTAAACGGTCTCTCTGTAGACATGATATATGATAGAGCTCAATAGTGTCGTTTGATTCATGTAATCGACCCCACCTAGTGGGACAAGGCTTTGTTATTGTTGTTATTGTTGTTACACCTCTAATATAATAATTAAACAATATCTATGTTGTAAGTTTTATTTATAACTTTATTATACACCTAATAAATTAATTAATCAATTAACTGATATAATAAATTATAATTAATTGATTGATATAAATTATAATAAATTGTATGATAGTTAAATATTTAATTAAATTAATTAGTTGATATAATTAATTCATCATAATGAATTGAATTTAATAAGTTAAAAAAAATAAATAAAAAAATACTCTAAACTTACAAACATATTATGTAATAGAGATATAAGAGTATCTCTATATATACATCATAAACCAAAATAAAATCCCAAAGCACAAAAGTCCTTCGCTTTCAGAAGCTCTAGTATGCCTCAGCGACGTGTCTCACGTCCTGCATCTAAAAACCACAAAATATGTATGGGGTATGAACCAGAGGTTCTCAGCATGGTAACGGTGACTGCATAACTAACATATAATGTCCTAGGAAAGCCAGAGGTGATCCTAGAACTTCTAATAATAGATTCAAATTTAAAACTATTCTTTACAACCATAAATAAGCCATAAACAATGTGGGGTAGCTAAGGGTTCACAATTCTAACTCAAACCTAACTTAATCTTTTAGCTTCTCACCTTTCTTTGTTCCTCCAAAACTCCATAGCACAGACAAATAAGATACAGACAAAACAAATACAAGTAGGATACAATTACAGCAAGTAGCAAATTTAGCAAGTAGGTATAATAATCACATAGGCAAGCCCAATTAATGCACAATCAAACAAAATACACATATGCATATGATGTATGCCTGCCCTAAGGCTGATGATATCATCTGTCGGTTATATAGCCAACCCGACATGTCCTAGTAGATAACCATGGACTGAAACACCCCTTGCTACTACCCGCTTAACCAAAATCCAGTAGAGTAACCCAGGAAGGTGTTTTAAGCTCAATCTGGAGCAAGTGGAATAATCCACTACTGCTACTACTATCCAAGCGTCACAAATATTGACCTGGAGCAAGCGGGACGAACCATAATTCTTGCTACTGCCCAGGTATCTCAAACATCCATTCATTCTAATCAATTATCATTATCATCACATCTCAGACATTCACCCAGAGCAAGTAGGACGAACCATATTTCTTGCTACTATCCAGGTATCTCAATCAAGAATTTATTCAATCTCAATTCAATCATCAATCATCATATCCTTATACATCATGCATTTAGCCACCACTCACAGCATATATAACATCACATTATTTCCTTATTCATCATCATCTACTTTACCTCCTTCTTCACTAACAAATTATCTTCCTTTCATAATCATATTCATACTCCACTACCCAAAAACCACCTATCAGGTTTTAAACAGAGTTTTCCATGAGTTTGAAAAAAATCAGAATAATGGTTAACAGTATAAAAATAGTGAATTTTATTCAGAATAGTAGTTTCGGAGGCTAACAGGCTTGTCGGGAAGTCACATAGTGGAAAACAGAGTTTTTGAAAAAACAGGGTAGTGTGCATGCGCACACTTGCCAAAATCCCAGGATGTGCGTGTGCACATCCCTCGTGTTCACATCCCAGCATTTTCCAAAATCCTGCAACTTAACAATAATCAGTTTTCTACACCTTTTTTTTAACGTCCATAACTTTTTCTACAAAATTCTATTTTTCTCAAATTTTATACCGTTTTAAAACTACTGAAAATATCTTTAATTTGAAATAGATTTCATTCAAATAAAAAAAGCGAGAGTCAAGTTATGGACCGCCAAAATTTGTTAAAATCACGTTTTTACCAAAAGCTAAATTCTTAATTTTTCCCAAACTTTTCCAATCCAAAACCTTTTTAAGTTATCCAACCTTACTACATCAACACCAAACCAGCCAATCTATGTTTCCAACATACTAAAACACTCCACAACACTCCAAATTCACAATTATACTCAATTCACACAATAATTCATACCCAAACAACATTATACATAATTATCAACATATATCATTAATCACTCAAAAAACATTATTTTAATAACAACAACTTCATCCATATTACTTATCAACCTCATAAATACCAACAATTATCAATCTCAACAACACCAACATTTTAACCCTATATTATAATTATCTAACCTAAATTTTCACGACACATTATATTTTAGTTACGAGAAACCGAAACCATACTTTAGCTGATTCCTCGTTAATTCCGAAACAGCTCAATCATTCATCGTATTACAAGCTCCTCAACTTTGGCTCCTTACCAAGGAAACCCAGCCTCCAAAACTTGATGTCAAGCTTCCAAATTCTCAAATTAACTCCATTAAATAATTAATTTTAATATATTATCATAATTACCACTATAATCAAAATAGAGTTCACTAATTCAACATTACACAAAGGGTTTGATGGTGCTTACTTGACCCATAGCTCCAATGAGCTAAACCCGACAATACTCGCAAGCTAATTCGACCCTAAACACCGAAATTACACAAAAATTCAACATAATACCCATTGAATTTCGAAATTAGGGGAAGAGAAAATTGAAATTGTAAAATGGGTTTCTGACCAAATTATTGGGCGAGTTTTGTAGATGATTCTGAGATGAATGCGTGGCCGCTGATGGCTCGTCAATCGGAACTCTGAATCAAAAGTTATTAAGATTGAAATTTGAAAGGTGAGGGTTTGGTGTGTTCGTCACCTCTTCAGCCCCTTCAGCGTGATTCTCATCATTTTGGGAAGAAAAGGCTGAAGTGTGGCTTATATACTTGGGCTTTGGGCCGATTCGGCTCGTTTGGTCTAATCTTGGGCAAAATTCCTTAAAATTAGTATCTAAATTCACGTTTTAAATAATCACACCTCATTAAACTATAAAATTCTATTTTCTAAATTCTTGGATTTATAATTAATTTATTGTCTAATTATTTACTAATTTTGCGGGTTTTACAATTTCTAATACATGAAATTGTATTTTAAGTTAGATATGCGCATTTACTTGATATTATTTATTCAATTAATATTTTTCAAAATTGATATTTCTATTCTAGATCTAATCAAAGATACATAAACCATGAAAATGCATGGGTATTTTGTTAGTTTATCTCGAAATTTGTAAGAGTTTGAGATGACAAGATGTTACCTTGGTTGCACCGTGGCAAACATCAGCTTAGGAAATTAGATAAAAAAATAAATATCATGTTCTTATCACACTCTTGTTTCTCTATTTTTTTTTATTTTACACAATGCACACTCACTCACACACACTAGTACTGCTACTACTATCGATTTTATATTCTTCATTAAGGATTCAATTTTATATGTAGCTCCCAGTAAGACATGTAATGTTGTCGTTCATCCAAGATTTCAGCTGCGGTCTCTTTTCTCTACTTAAAAAAGGGAATTCCTATCAAGAGAACAAATTTTGGATTCTTATGCAAAAAAATCATATTTGCAAACAGCCCTCAACTTTGCCTAATTCTTTTATGTATATAGATCTTTTAAGGTCTTTAATATACGTTCACCATACTAGAATCATTCTTAATAACATATTAATTAAGAGAATGATTCTTACGGTATTTTTTTAGGGCTGTGTAGGTTATGTGAAATCGAATTTGTCTTCATCCAGATTCAATCCTAAATATTGAATGGGCCTAATTTTAAGATCCTTACCTAATTCTAGACCTGAAAAAATGTCATTATTTTCAGGCACAATCAAACCAAATTTAAATCAGTGAAAACCAATTCTATATGAATACTAAACTGAAAAAAATACAACTTATTACCAATAAAAATTAATATGTTGAATTGAAGATTGACACAAATTTGTCTTATACAAGTTCTAACTCATCAATATCCAAGATCAAATCTATATACCAAAAATAAGATATTTTACAAAAATTTGACTCAATAAATCAATAATAAGTTCACTCAATTAAAAACAAAGATTTTTATTTTGCTAAGTATAAAATTTACTAAGTAAACCGAATTAATAAGATTAGAAGATTATAAAAAACACAATACAAAAAGTTACAACAACTCAACAATTCTCAAATTAAATTTATATAAAAATATGAAAGGTTCAACCGGACTAGCCGGGTGACCTAAGGCTTGGCATCAACCAAATTGAATGATTTGGTTAGATCACTTAATTTAATTTAGTATTTAACCAAATCCAAATCAAATCGGATAAAATTTAGTCTAAATTTGCTGGGCTAATCCATGAACACTTCTATTTTTCTGGACATCTTTGTACCAAAAATAATGTATAATTTCTCAAATTATATTATATTTTATTATCAACATACTAGCATTATCTACTCAAAAAGAATAAAAAGTGAAGAGGTGTCTATTAATTTAATTTTTATATACAAAATTATCTCAACAATATCAAATAATGATGTCTCCATATAAAATAATAGTTAAAAAGTAAAGTATACTTTTTATCCCCGAAGTTTGACAAAAGTTTCAAAAATATCCCTAAGTTTTATTTTGTTTCAATTTTGTCCCAAAAATTTTCAATTTGCATCAAATATACCCCTGACGGCTAATTTTTCAAAAAATTTAAGATCAATTCAACAACAATTTCATAAGAACAACTCTCAACACAAGCAAATTAAGCATAATTTCATGCGTTATTGTTAGATTGGTCTTAAATTTTTTGAAAATTTAGCCGTCGAGGGTATATTTGATGCAAATCAAAAACTTTTGGAAAAAAATTGAAACAAAATAAAACTTAGGGGTATTTTTTGAAATTTTTACCAAACTTTAGGGACAAAAAGTATACTTTACCCATAGTTAAAATATGAAAAAGTTTAGGTAACTAACACTCTATCCAGCCTACATTTTAACAAACTAACTAACTTTATAATAAAATGCTAGACAAAATGAAATAACCAAAATTTTTGAAAAAAAATATAAAATTTAAAAGAAAAAAAACTAAAATCATAGAAAAAAATCCAAAACCTAACAAAAAGAAATATCCAAAATCATTGAAAAGAACCTTCAAAATCTAACAAAATGAAACATCTAAAATTATAGAAAAAAGAACATCCAAAATCTCTAAAATTTAAACATACAAAATCTAGAGGTATTGTTTGTTTTCATTTACTTTTTAATGTACATTTCCTGAAAAAATATTTGAAATCTCTAAAACTTAAACATTCAAAACTTAGGTATAAGAAACATCCGAAATGATACCTTCGTTTTTAGTAGTTTGCATTTATTTACTTTTAATTGTACCGTCTTATAAAAATATCTGAAACCTATAAAACTTAAAACATTCGAAATTTAAGTATAAGAAACATTTGAAATGTTGCATTCTTTTTCTACAGTTTGTTTTTATTTATTTTTTTCATTGTATGTAACACCCTACCACACAGAGCTTTACGTTTATGTCGTAAATCAAAGATGCTAAGGTGCTACGACCTCTAAAAATAAAATAAATACATAAACATAGAGAAATGATAATATATCTAGGAGTTTTGAAAGAAAAAGATGAACGAATTAAGACCAAAAATGCATTACCTTCGAAAAATATTAAGATAGAAGGCTTATACAATATATATATATATATATATATATAGAGAGAGAGAGAGAGATTTCCAATACAGATATACATAATCAAACTCTAGACTCGACCTACAAATCGAAGGCCGGCTAGAATATATACATAACCCAAAAACAAACTAAAAGATAAATTAACAATCTTGATTCTCTAAGTCAACCTCTAAGACGGATGATATAAGTTTTTAATACAACAGTGGAGAATACACATACACTCACACACATATAAATGTAGTACACAAACTGAAAACCCTAAAAGTAGATATTCGCTTCTGTAAGAGTCTCCAGCACGCTCAGCATGGTACCTCATGTCATGCATCTGAAAACAACAAACACATATAGAATGAGAACCGGAAATTCTCAGTATGGTAACAGTGCCTAATAGATAAGATACAAGGTTCTGTAAAGACAAAGGCAATCATAAACTTCTACAACCCAGATCAAAGCCTAAAGTTCTCATTAACCATAAATATGGTAATTCTACCTAAGGATTCTAATTTATCTCTTCAATTCCAGTTCTCTACATACCTCTCAATCACCAGTTTGGAACAACCCTCAGCGTTACCTCCACTAGCATGAGGGATCTCTCAGAACAAATACATACAAGGCATACAAGTAATACACAATTAAGGAAACAGATACAACATTTAAGTCACGTAGCATATAGATATAGATAAACAATTAGGCAAGACAAAACACAATATGCATACTCAAACAAATCATACAATGCACAAGATGTATGTCTGCCCTATGACCGATGAGTCTCATCTGTCTGTTATCCAGTCAAACCTGACATGTCTGGTAGCGAACCCTAGACAGTCGCTACATGCGTGCATCCCCAAGAGTCTATGCATATATATATAATCATTCATTTATCATCTCATTGGGGGAAATCCTATGGAAAGGTATAAGTGTCTGGCCTCACTTGTGACGCAGGGTCAAGGATATCTCAAATCTCAACCTGGAGTAACTGGGGGTGAGCCACTGCGTCTACCTAGGGAGATGCAGATCAAATATAAATACTAACCTGGAGCAAGTGGGAGTACCACAACCCTTACTGCTACCCAGAAAGCTCAAAATTATCTCAACCCAGAGCAAGTGGGGCGAACCACACCCTTGCATTTACCTGGAGAGCCTTAATAATCAACCCGGAGCAAGTGGGATGAACCACACCCTTGCATCTACCCAGGAGGTACATTCTCATATGTCCAGGAGAAACAAAGGAGGAAATCCTAACCTCCTACCATCTCACGAGAGGCGATTATATAATACCAGAAGGAACAAAGAACGGAATCCTCACCTTCCACCATCTCATTAGGGTTGCACTTTTGAGAAAGAGTGCTCAGATGAAATAATCATGACTGATTCATTTTCATAATCAAAACATAGTTTCATAATCAAAATATACTTCTTCAACTTATCTCCACTATACCCTGACATATTCTCTTAGATCCACTCAATTTACTTCGCAAAACACTCTAGTTAATCCACTCACAATACTCTTACAATCCTAAGTCACTGGCTCTAAATTCATAACCAAAAATACCCCCTTTTCTTTTACCCAATATACTCTCGCTCATCCCAAAGCCTAAACATTAGCTAGGGGATCCTAAATAGTAATTATGAAGGTTTGAAAAGTTAGAGAAAAGGTTGATGGCTCAAAAATTTCAATTTTAGCAACAGAGTTCATGCGTACGCGAGCCACTGGCCGCGTACGCGAGATTTTGAAGAAGACAATGCCACGTACGTGAGATCATGTCCGTGTACGCTAGATTTCCAATTTTACAGTGCTGGGTACGCGAGATTATATCTACGTACGTCGTGTGATACGTCCGCGTACGCAAAAGTCCCAATTTTTCAAAAAAGATGTTTTGCTGTAGAATTCTATATTTTACACCAAACTTCAAACGGGCATAACTTTTTCGTAAAAAATTATTTTTCGTCCGTTCTTTGAACGTTATAAACTTCACAAACTCTATTTTTATTTGAAAAAATTTTCACCAAATTTGGGGGTCTGGAGGCCAAGTTATGTCCCGCCAAAGTTAGTCAAAAATTAGTTTTTACCAAAAATTACAAATCCTCTAGTTTTCCAAAACTCACAATTCAAACCCAAACCATTGACAACCAAATCAAATCCAATTGCTCTAACCATTATGACCTACTTCTCAATCACTCCACAAACATATCAACACCTAAATTCTTCAACCTATTCCACAAATTCCAATGCCTAATTCATTCAAATTCTTTTTTTCTCAACTCATTCAACAAATTCATACCCATAACTCCACAATACCTTCAATCATCATCATAATTCATTAATTTCTATTCATTTCAGCAACTTCACCACAAACTCTATCATCATCAATCATTATCAACAACAATAAATAGCAATACAATCTACCACATCAAAAATCATCATCAATCCTTTAATCAAACAACAAATTCATGCAATTCAACCTGTTTTAAGGGGTCACTAGCCTAAGTTTTACATAACGTTATATATTAACTAAAGAAAATCAAAACTATACCTTGGCTGATTTTCTCCACATTCAAAATATAAGAACCGGGCTTAATTACCCATTTAATTAAGTAATAATATTGCCCAAATTAGATTCTAAAAAGTTAGTATGAGAATTTGAGGATTTAAATGTGATTTTTGGACTCAGTAGATTTTTCTGAGTCAGAAAATGTGTTTTCTGCAAAAAACCGTGAAAAACTACGAACCGGTAGTTGAACCGATTGAACCGGTTCACGTCTGCCCGGTGCTGTGCGAGAAAAAGTGGAAACAGTCAAAAACCTTATAAAAATATTATAAATGGAAAACCAGGCATTAATTTTAAAGGTTTGGCACGAAGTTGGGCCAAACGGACTAAAAACGCTAACGGATTGGACCGGGCCCAAGTTGGGCCCAAGCCCAACATATAAAAGGTTCATTTAATGAACCCATGCAGCAACAATACACATTAAACACAACACACATAGAAGAAGAGGAAAGAGGGAGAGAAGAAGAGATAGAACACTATTCACTTCAATCTTCTCAAGCTCATATCTTGAGCTACAGAGCTCTGATCGCCGCACTGTTTGTGGCTACGCGTTCTTTGTAAAGAGCTCTACAAAACCCATATAAGAATATGGTAAGGAAAATCTCGAATCCCTCTCATTTCCTCTCTCAAAAATTTTGGTTTTAGCACTTTGGGATTAACTAAGTTTTGTGATTTTGGATATTTAGGTTCACTCTAATCCTTGCTTAGCATTGAGTTTTGGCTTCCAAAGCTATTGGAAAAGGTAAGAGCTCTTGAACCTTTGTGAGATTATGTTTATGTTGAACCCTAGGTTGATTTATGGTGATTTATATGTATATAGCTTGATTACTGTGAGTTTGGGAGCTATTGGAACATATTAGTGCTTGTTGAAGTGGAATTGAAAGCTTGGTTTGGAGTTGAGAGCTTGCTTGTGCTCATTTTGGATTTTGGTGCATATAGAGAATCAGCCATGGTATGGTTTCGATTTCCTCTATGTAGTATATAATATTCATGGACACTTAAGCTAGTGACCCATAGGATAGGTTTGAAATAAAATGATTGTTGGTGTGTTGAATGTTGATGAATGATAGTTTATGATGAGTTGATGAATGTTGGGATTCAATTATGATGATTGATAATGATATGATGATGTTGAATGATTGTATGAATTAGAAAGTTGGTTTATTATGATAGATGTGATGTTGTGGTTGATGAAATGGTAAATTTGAATGTGGTTTGATGATAAGTGTTATATAATTGATGTTGAGGTTGAGAATAGTGAAATGTGAAGGAAAATATGGTAAGGTTGACATATTATAACATAAAAGGTTAATTTTAATGAAAAATAGAGTTTTGAATGGCTTGGTATGGTTTGGAATGTGTATGGTAAGAAATGGGGGGAATTGTGAACTTGGGTAAAAGTTGGTTTTTAGTGAACTTTGTTTGATCATAACTTTTGTCTCGATTTTCAAAATTGATTGGAATTTTTTTGAAATTAAAGATTATTGAAAACCCTTCAATTTGATATAAATTTTGTAAAATTTGGGATTTTGTAGAGGAAGTTATGATCATTCAAAGTTGGTGTTGAAAATTTGAAATTCTGCTAAGTTACAGAATTTTGAGATTTCTGGTATGTGCGTATGTACAACCCTGCGAAAATCTTAATCTGTGCAGACGTACAGACCTGTGCACATGCACAGGTAGGGAAATGCGATATGTTTTCAACGCTAGCACAGCTATCACTAGCATAGCTTGTGCGCGCACATATCTAAGGAAGAATTGCAAACTGTGCGTACGCATAGCCCTGTGTGCACGCACACGTTGGGAAGGCCAGTCTGTTGGTGGCGCTGGCATAGGTTGTGCGAGTGAATGGACATTGAAAATTTTGACATCTGTGCGTACGTACACCTCTATGCGTACGCACACTTTTAAAATCTTCCTGGGCGTGCGCACGTACATCTCTATATGGCCGCACATGCCATGTTTCTCAAATTTTACTTGTTTTCAACTATTTTACCTTCCCAACAAGGTTGAATGCTTCTCTAACACCATTTTAGGACTCTTGGGCCTAGTTTTGGACTTTTAAAATATTGGGAAAGAATTTAATGGCTTTAGATGATATTATTTGAAAAACTTAGAAAATGGAGGCCTAGGTTTCTGGTGTGCTGAGGATGGTTTGATGTTATGTGATGAATGGTTGATGCCTGAGATGAAAATTAATGAACTGTTGAGTTTGGAATTGATATGTGAATTTACAGTGGTTGAGATGAGTCAAGGACTCTGAATGAGATGATGGATCCATGTATACTAAAAATGTTTTCTTAAAACCACTGAAGTACTGAGTTGCACTGAGATTCTGAGACGATGCGCCTGGCAGGGACGGTGGTTAATCCCGCCTGTCGAGGTAGCGGCGGCGGTGTAAGGACGGCGGTTAATCCCACTTACGTTGAGATGTGAGATCGGAGGTAAAAGTATCCCGCTCGCATCCATTCGGATCTATAGAGCGTGCAGGCACAAAATCCTAGACAGTGATCCGAGCACTATATCTCGGGGGTTTCCATTGATGATTCCGAAGGGCGACATCCCCATGGAGATGTGTCGGGTTGGCAGTTGAACCGACAATGTGATATCACAGCCAATAGGGCAGGCATCCATCATGTGCATTTTCTATCTGTTTGTATGCTTTGACTACTTGAAATGGCTTGCCTAATTATATAACATGCCTAATTGCTATTTGAATTATTTGCCTTATATGCTTCTACTTGTGGTTTACTTGCATTGTAAGTAATTGTGTTTTCTACTGGGATTGAGGAGGTTTGGAAGGTGGTGGCAATGGGATCGCATGGAGGATAGGTTGGTGAAGGCTGTGGGACAGCGGTGTTTGATTAGATTAGAAAATTTCCTAAGATATAGTACCCTGTTTAGTTATGTTAAGATTTTATATAATTATGCTTACCTATTTTAGTATGCCTTAAGTTTGAATCTTGTGATGGATATGGAGCTTAGGATTGCCTTTGGCGTCCCGGGGTCTTATATCCTACATCACTAGACACTGTTACCATACTGAGAACCTCCGGTTCTCATACCATATTTTTGTTGTATTTTTCAGATGCGGGTCACAGCCCACCTCGGTGAGTTGTCTGGTTGGTGACAGAAGCGGAGGATCCAGATATCTTTTTGAGTCTTTTTGGCTTATTTTGTATATGTCTCTCACTTTTGTATTTTGTTTTGCCTAGAGGCTTGTATTTGAGAGAACAAAATTGTATAAGCTATTTTTACTGTTAGGTTTCTGTTTGTCTGTATATATGACTAGCCGGCTTAAACTCTGCGAGTTGTGGCTAGATTCTTATGATATTATACTATTATATTTTGATATATCTTATCTGTATCTTGTGCTTTAAGTTAGTAGCTTCGTTAGTACGTTTTGCGCTTTTGAAATCCTGTCTTCGAGCTATATCCTTCATCAGGCTTCTAGATTATATTATTCTTTATATATATATATATATATATATATATATATATATATATATTATGTATGATCTTAGAATTGTCATAATCTCTGATTAACCTTTGCTTTACGACGTGAGGTAAAGTTTAGGCTAATTAATTTATTAGTTTATTATTTATTAATTTACTGGGTTTTATATCTGTTCATACCCTGGGTCGAGCTGTTCGACCCGGGATGTTTGACGACAAGTCGATCAACCTCTTTAGGTCAGGACTACCTGACCTCTTCTCAAAGAGCTCAGCCAAATCACTCGAAAAGCCCAATAAGGGCCCAAACATAGGAACACGACCCAAATCCAAAGGCAGCACAAGCCTATAGAGATAAGGGCGGTTCCCTTGAAGATAAGATGACTTCACTCAAAGATAAGATAAGATAAGATAACTATCTTATCTCCAGAAAGGTCATTCCTCACCATTATAAATACACTGGAGCACCCAAGTATAACTCATACTCTGATTCTACTAAAAACCTGCTTAATACCCTTGCTAACTTAAGCATCGGAGTCCCTTGCAGGTACCACCACCCTCCGGTGACAAAGGATCAGCAGCATTGTCAGTCCAACAAGTCGGGCACGACAGCTCCGACCACCACTTCTCCTAATCACAACCAGAACCACCACTTCTCCTAATCTTTTACTTGCCTCAAAATTGTTTAATTCCTCAATCCTTCTTTTCAAAGAACTATCATGTGGTGCCCCTTTTTTTTTTTTTTGAAATCTTGAGTGCACGCAAGTTTGAAAAGTGTAGTGTTGTGAATAATCAAGCATCTTAATTATTGAATTACAGAAAAACTATACTATGCAGACAGGCGGGGGTATTATATCACTTTCAATCATAGCAGTATTTGATATAAAATAATCCTGAACAATACAACCTTTTGGAATTTACTTGCTGTCCTCTTCCTCATCATCATCATTGCTGGTCTTCACATTCCTCTTTCATCTCTTTGATTGATAATGCTTAATCTTTCCAAAAGTTTGTATGGTGCTCTGCAGTGATATTGAAAGTTGCTTGTTCCCCAAGCACTTAAAAAAAATGGTTAGCATGCATGATTTATTTGTGGGCCTTTGAACTTACTTTGGTGTGGAAATACCAAACTTAGTACCTTGCTAATGGTTCTCATGCATCAGATTAACCATGTGTGAAACTCTTTTTCTTTTTCAAAAGCAATAAAACTGAAAACTTAGGAAACAGCAGAATAGTTAACTAGTTTATCTAAATGCTTGAAGCTAGCATTATGCAGAAAGTGAGAATGCGTTTTATGATGAAATTTTGGTGGAACACTAAAATTAGAATCCTTCGTTCTCCCTTACATTGTTTTGGTGTGCAACACCAAACTTAGCTTCTTGCAGTATAGACAAAACTAATTGACCCTTTTTTATTAAACTCGCTATGAGAAGATAACTACCTCACGTTGGGTTGCCTCCCAACAAGCGCTCTTTTATTGTCATTAGCTTGACATCCTTCATCCTCTGATCATGGAAGCTGAGGCTTCTGTTGCCTTTGGTTTCCTCCTCTTACTGTGGGCTTTTCCTTGATGATTGCTTCTTTTCCCGTAGCCCTCTTCTCACTTGCCTCTATGATCGCTTTCCATTTCTCACACCTGGCAACTTTCTCATTGTCTTTCAGGTTGTCTTCAGTGGCTCTGGGGGACGTAATTGCCTTTTCCTTAGCCATTTCTGCAAGGTGCTTAGCCAGTTGTGCCATTTGCCCATCAAGTCCTCTGATTAAGGCTTCTTGCTCTTTACTTACTTCCTCTTGGTGTTTCATCATTCTCTCTATTAAGATCTCTAAGTTGGTGATTCTCTGAGAGTCTTGTGAGATTGGGTGGTCGTGGGGTGTCTGAGGTTGAAATGGCGAGTGTTGTGGTGGTGATGTATAGTGGTTAATATTGGTATGGTGGTGTCTTTGTTGGTTTGGGAAATTGGGGTTGTTATGGTTGAAGTCCCTTGGTCCTTGATTTTGGTGCTCACTCCTCCTCCAGTTGTAATGAGTTCTCCAGGGCGGGTTGTACACATCACCTTGAGACTTGTGTTGGAACATACTTGCGGTATTGTTTGGATAGTGTAATCGCTCATAACTTTGTTGCTCATGGTCAATTGTTCCAAAACCTTTTTCAGGTTGATTCCACCCATGTGAGTTTTGAGTTAGGTTGTATGCATTTACTACAGCAGTTCACAACTCATTGATTTTTTTGACCATTATCTCTAGTTGTTGCAGAGTATGCTGATGCATCTGCTTGTTTTGGTTCATGACTGCACGGACACCTTCAATTTCCTTCTCTTGTGTGAATGGTTGTACTTCTGCCTTTGGTTTAACAATTCCCTGAGGTGGTTTTAACTTGACTAGGAGTTCATCATTAGTTCTTCCCATCTGATGATGCTTCCTTGTGGGAAAGCTTCAAACCATTGAGCAACATCGTTCATGGTGATGAGTGGGTGCTCCAAATTGTGGGTTGCATTATCATCTAAGGTGGGGATATTACTCCCCTGCTTACTGGAATTCATTGAGTTCCCCTCCATGATCTGCACAATCACAAACTGTCTAAATGAAGATTGAATATATTCATGCCCAAGATGTGATCAGAAAATTAGCTGACACAATGTATCAAACAGTTGATAGGCTTGAAAGATTAATAAAAGAAAATTGCTTCTCTCGTATATTCAACAAGCAAAAGCATAAAAATCACACAAAGCCAGAGAAACCAGGAAAACTTCAATCTATTGCAAGAATGAAGTTTTAGTTAGCTTAAGCAAAAATTCAAACAGTTAGTGTGTTAGTCAAAAGTTAAAGAAACAGAAAAGAAAAGAAAAAGTGCTTGATCTAGACCTCCACTTCACTTAATCATTGTCAATCTATTTCAATCCCCGACAACGGCGCCAAAAACTTGATGTGTAAAATTTGGAAAATGAATTCCAAACACACAAATCTAACCGGCAAGTGTACCGGGTCGCATCAAGTAATAATAACTCACGTGAGTGAGGTCGATCCCACAGGGATTGAAGAATTGAGCAATTTTAGTTTAGTGGTTGATTTAGTCAAGTGAACAAGAGTTGAGTTGAGTGATTTGTATCCAACAGAAGCTAAATTGCATGAAATTTAAAGGGAGAGGGATAATTGACAAGAATTTAAAGTGTAGAGAAATTAAAGAGGCTGAATCTTAAAGTGCAAGAAATATAAATTGCAGAAACTTAAATTGTAAGAAATGTAAATGACTGAATCTTAAAGTGCAAGAAATGTAAATTACTTGAATTATAAAAGGAATTGGGAATTGGATTTGCAGAAATTAAACAAGGAAAAGTAAATTGCAACAAGCAGGGAAGTAAAAGATGAATTTAATTGCAGTAGATCTCAAACAGAAAATGTAAATTGGCTTGAAGAAGCATTCAACAGAAAAATTAAAAGGAAATTTCAGATCTCAGGGGTCAGGAGACTAGAAAACTAAGTCTAGATCTCACTACCTTCCTTGATCCAAATCAGAAATCAATTGCAACAAATTAAAGATCAAAACAGTAAGAAAACTTGAATTCAAATCTCAATTCTCCAATGGTGCAGTGAAAGAAACAGAAAGAGATCTCAAGTGGAGATTGAGATAGAATTTCCTCAATTCTCAACACCTAAGACTCAGTAAAACTTTACAGAAAAGAAAACAAGAAACTGAAGAGGAAGAGAATTCAATTCTCCTCCCAGATCCAAGTTACAGTAAGTAAAATCCTCCAAAAGGTGTAAATTCAAAAGTAAAAGTTGACGTCTCTCCTAAATCAAACTAACTTCTATTTATACACTTTCTTCTAATGGTCTTAGAGCCTTGAGTTTGGGCCTTGGCCTTGATGGAATTGGATTGAAGATAGCCTCTGTTGATTGCTCTTGGTGTTGGGAAGAAATCCACTTGTGAACCGGACCATGAACCATTCACGTTTGAGTCAACGTTTGAGGCAAACGTTGACTCAAACGTCTTCGTGTGTGACATTATGCAGCTCGGCCAAGTTGCTGTCATCCACGTTTGAGCCAGCGTTTGAGGTCAAACGTGAGCTCAAACGTGGCCCTTCCCAAGCAGCTCTTCTAGCCAACGTTTGGCCTAACGTTTGAGGCAAACGTTGGCGCAAACGTGGCTCAATTAAACCATCAAAAAGGGGTGCTCTTCCATGCTAAAAGGTGGCCAACGTTTGACCTCACGTTTGAGGCAAACGTTGGCGCAAACGTTGCCATGCTTCAGGGTGATCTTTCTTGCTCTTATGGCGCCAACGTTTGACCTCACGTTTGAGGCAAACGTTGGCGCAAACGTTGCCAAGTTCCAGGGGTGCATTTGCTTGTTCTTGTGGCGCCAACGTTTGACCCCACATTTGAGGCAAATGTTGGCGCAAACTTGGTGTGCCTCCAGGGTGTGGTTGCTCTCTTCCTCACGTTTGAGTCCAAGTTTAAGGCAAACTTGAGCTCAAACATGAGTGTCTCCTCTTGCCCCTTGCTATCCCCTTTTCTTCAACCTTCTTCCAAGCTTTATTCCACCTATCATCAATCAACAATTGCATCAAAGCTATGCTATAATCATGAGAGTTCTTCTTCTTCTTGAAATTCAAGCAATTATGGCACAAAACTCATGAAAATGCATCAATTCATCCATGGTTGATTGAATCTAAGGAAACATGAAATTCCACCCAAATGGCTTACTTATTGCTCAAGAAAGTGCATAAAACCTATTGAAAATAAAGGAAAAAGGCTAGTGAAACTAGGCTAAGATGACCTGTCATCAGGCACAGCAGATCCCAGCCATCATCTCAGTAATTTCAGAAGTAGAATGTTCTTTACCGACGCCTCAGATGCAGTCCGCTGCAAAGCCTTCCCGACCACTTTAACAAAGACAGCAATTAAATGGTTCGACAATCTACCCCCTAGGTCCATCTCAAGCTTCGACGACTTAGCCAAGAAGTTTCTGGCCATATTATCCATCTAAAAAGACAAAACTAAGCACGCCCCAAGTCTATTAGGAATCACGCAAGGAGATCGGAAAAGTCTCCGCAACTACATGGAAAGATTCAACAAAGCATGTCTGGACATACAAAGTCTACCAACAGAGGCCGCCATTATGGGTCTCATCAATGGATTGCGAGAGGGACCTTTTAGCCACTCTATATCGAAAAAAAATCCCACATCTCTGAACGAAGTGCAAGAACAAGCAGAGAAGTACATCAACATGGAGGAAAACTCTCGACTAGGAGAGACCTCAAAATCTAGATTCTCCTACTCCTCCCAAGATAAGGATAAAGAGTCCAAGAAAAAGAAGATCAGCCTGGAGAAAAGATCAAGAAATACCACAATTACACCCCTCTTCGGGTATCTCTTATAGATGTCTACTAAGAAGTATGCCAGACTGAAAAGATACCCCCAACTCAACCACTCAAAAGCAAAAAAAGGAGGAGGAAATCGGGCTGAATATTGTGAATACCATCGAATCTATGGACATTCCACCAACGAATGTTTTGACTTAAAAAATGTCATAGAAAAACTAGTAAGAGAGGGAAAGTTAGATTGGTACTTAGCCAGCCGAGCAGACGAACCAAGAAAAAGAAGAAGGGACGAAGATGTCGGACGGACTGAACGACCACCTCGTACACCTGAGAGACATGTCCACATGATAACGGAGGATTTGCGGGAGGAGGGATCCCCAAATCATCTCGGAAAAGACATCTTAAAGATGTATATCATGTCGAGGGAAGAGAGGAAGCACCCGACATCCCCAAAATCACTTTTACTAAAGAGGACACAGCCGGCATCATCTCGGGACATGACGATCCCATGGTTATCACTATCATATTGGCCAACACAAATCTCCACTGCACACTGGTAGACCAAGGAAGCTCGGTCGACATCTTGTTCAAAACTGCCTTTGACAAACTCGGCCTGGAAGAAAAAGAACTCAGAGCATATCCAAACAGCCTGTTCGGGCTGGGAGACACCCCAATCCAACCACTTGGGTACATCTCACTACACATGACCTTTGGAAAGGGAAACCGGTCAAGGACACTCAATATAGACTACATCGTGGTCGACGTGAGTTCAGCCTACAATGCCCTAATAGGCCGGACAACGTTAAATCAGCTCGGCACTGATGGTATTTTTGTGGAAAAACGAATTTTCCAAACACCTATAACTCACCGGCAAGTGTACCGGGTCACATCAAGTAGTAAAACTCACTTAGAGTGAGGTCGATCCCACAGGGATTGATGGATCAAGCAACTTTAGTGGGTGATTAGTTTAGTCAAGCTAACATTGAGTGAATTGTGTGAATTGTAGCCAATAGAAAGTAAAGTGCAGGAATCTTAAAGATGCAGAAAGTAAAATTGCAAGTAACTTAAAGAACAAGAAAGTAAAATAGCTGAAAATTAAATTACAAGAGAAGTAAATTGCATGAACTATAAAGAGGATAGGGTGCAGGGAATTTAAAGGAAGTAGTAAGCAGAACTTAGAACAATCGTAGAAGAATTAACTTGTATGAAAAGTAAAATGGAAGCAATAATTCAAGCAACTGGAAATCTAAATTGCAGGAAGAATAAAAGGACTGGGTGCTGGGAGCAATGTAAACAGAGAAACAAAATTTCAGTGAATAAGAACTTAGGGCAATTGCAAGAATTGTAAATTGCAGGAAACGTAAATTGGAAGCAATGCAACAGAAAGTAAAAATTGCAGAGAAGGAAATTGTAGCAGAAAAGTAAATAAGCAAGAAGACTCAATTCAATTGTGAAATATAAAAAAGACAAGTGAAGATCTCAGGGGATCAATGAGACTAGAAAACAAGTCTAGATCTCAACCCCTTCCTTGATCCAGCAGAAAACAATATTGCAGAAGAAAAAGAAGATGAAAGCAATAAAGGAAACTTAGATTTTATGCAAAAGAGGAACAAAGAGATTTCAGATCAAGTGAAACAAAATTCCTTCAATTCTTGATCCAAAATTTAAAACAGAAATGAAAACTAAGAGAGAGCTCTCAAATTCTAATGCTCCTCAGTGGAGCCAGCCTCCTCCTTTCTCTAATGAAGCTCTCCTAGTGAATTCAAGCAGATGCCTTTTTATAGGCTTTTCACAAAATGAAAATAAAAATGAAAAATGAATTTCTAAACAAATTACAATTAAAAATAAATTCCTAAGCTAACTTGTTCTTGTGCCTTTGAGTTAATGGGCCTTGCTTGCTTTTTATTTGAAGAGTAGTGGATCCGGATGTTGGCTCTTTAATTTGGTGAAGAATTGAATTAATTTGATTTTTGGACCATGGGTCACACTCCCAGGGCAAAGCTCTCCCCAAGAGCTTTAAAGCTCTCCGTAAGAGCTCTATTAGAAGCACTCCTTTGTTTTGGAGAGAAACTCCAAGTTTGAACCATGATGGAAGCATTTTGTGAGCCTTTTTCTTATATTTTCATGAGGAGACCCACGATAAAGCTCTCAAGGAGAGCGCTACTTCCTTGCTTCCCTTGGTCTCCCTCTTCGAATCCTAGTGGAAGCACTTTGATTAATTTTCGCTTGTTTTTGGCCCTTAAAGATGCCTTTCACTCGTGCCTCAATTCTATGCCAAATATGGATTGTCATATATCGTTGCAAAGCTCTGAATGTCAGCTTTCCAATGCAACTAGAAGCACATCAATCGGATATCTGTAGCTCAAGTTATAGCCCTTTAAAGGAGGCATGGTCATGCTGTGAGCGCCCAAGTTTAACTTAGCCAAAATTTTTGCTTCCAAGCTCATTTTCCTTGATTTTTCCTTGAAGAAGCCCGAAAAAGCTCTTGGGCAAGAGCTTTTAAGCTCTTGGCAAGAGCTTGGCTTTTGATTATTTGAAGTAAAGCTCTCTACAAGAGCTCTAAAGCTCTCGGCAAGAGCTTTGTGCTCTTGCTCCTTGTTTTGAGCTACGTTTCTCTTCCTTTGGGCCACACTTCTCTTCCTTGATTTGGTCATGGGCCACGCTTTTAAAAGCGTGGCCTAAGCCTCCAAAGTGTGCTCCAACTTCAAAGCGTGCCCCAAAGCTCTTTTTTCTCCTTTTTAACTTATTTTGTGCTTCTTTGCTTCTTTTTCTTCTTATTTCCTACAAGATTTATAAAATTAAAAGATCAAAGAAATATACCATTTAAGCACCAAAGAATGCAATATTTAAGTACTAATCATAAATTTCTTGTATGAAAAAGCATAGAAAAATATGACATGGTGACATGTCATCACAACACCAAACTTAAACCTTGCTTGTCCCAAAGCAAGAAAAGAATCATGCAATTAAGATTGACAATCCAAGGTAAGAAGAATAGCAACTCAATGTTCATGGTTAGCTAGTTTTCTAAGCATGCTACAATCACAAAAGAGATGTAAATGATTGATGCTTCTATCTAGCTCAATTTATGAAATATTTTCCTTATTTTTCTTCCTTGAAACAAGCTTTTGATTTTCTTATTAGCTTCTCCTTTTGGGTGCTTTTCCCCATGAGTTAATAACAAAGCTACGATTCTAAATGCTTTATTTTCAAGTATTACCACTTGATACATAAGCACCACAAGCATTTGAATTAGAGGACTTCATTAAGCTCATTTTTCTTTTCTTTTCTTGACTCTCTAATCATTGATGCTCAGAACCTTGAGCTTTGAGGGAGTGCTTTTGCACTTGAGCCTAGCCTTGACTTCTAAGTGTTTTGTTTTCAAGCATTTGGCTTGATACATAAACACCACAAGTACTTAACAAATAAATTGCCATTGGTACTCAGAGCCTTTAGCTTTCTCATTCTTTCCCTTTTTCTTTTCTTGCCCTTTTTTGCTTTTTTTCAAGGTTTTCATGATTTCAAAAGATTTCACAAAATGTCCTAGATGAAAACTTCAATTAAATAAAATCCAATGCAATTGAGCAACAATTAATCATACTAGCTTTCCAATACTTGTATGCACATGCTAAGTTCTTCTTTAATGCCTTGTTTGTTTATGATCATGATGCTTTACTGCTTTAAGCTTTACAAAACGCAAGTTGGTAGTCATAATGGCATGGCAACATGTTACAAATCAATATTCAAGCTATGCTTATTCATACCACACATGCATACAGAGAATATAAAGACAATCATGCATTTTAAGTGTTGGAAACAAATGAGGAGAAAAGGAACTCTACAACCTTGTAGTTCATCTTCATTATTGTTGTCCTTTTTCCTCTATTCTTCCTCCTTCCCTTGCCAAACTCAGAATGCTTGCTCATCCTCAAGCAACAATTAGAACAATGGCTATGGGGATAAGATGGATCATGAATGTCTTACGTATACACAATGAAAAGTTAGTAGTACATGTGTTCTAAGCAAGCAAAATTAAAGATAATAATCAAGTCACAAGAGACAGAGACATTGTGATTGCAAACTTAAGAAGGTGAGCATAATACTTTGCATAAAGAATAAGTGGCACACCAAACTTAGTGTGACACTTTCACTTGGAATTGATGCAAGTATCTTGTAAGGATTAGAACCAAATTTTGTTGCATAGCAACACCAAACTTAGAATGCAACCACATGTCAATTTATTTGAAATAAAACTAAACGAAAGAAACTGTTATATGTTAAATACAATCACCAAGCCAAGAATCTATCATGAATAAAGCTCTCTTGGTAGTGTATTAACAAACAAAGTAAATAAAAGAAAGCATCTAAAACAAGGGAATGACTAAAAACAAAGAGAAGACTAAAATTGTCTCACTAAAAGAAAGATAACAGTGCAAAGAACATTATGATTATGCAAACAAGTGGTGTTGTTGAATGATTTGCATAGAAAAATAAGTGGCACACCAAACTTAGAATCTTGGTGTGTCACTTTCATTTTTTTTATTTGATTCAATCATCCAAAAAGATTGAAAACAATTTGTTACAAGGTAACACCAAACTTAGAATGTAACCATATGCCATTTTATTGAATTTAAACAAAGTAAAGAAAGAGAACAAAGCATAGAAGAGAAACGTTACCTACTGTTGGCATGTTGTTCTTTACTTTCTTCCTCTTCTTCCAGTTTGTTAAGAGGAATGACCTTAAGGGAGGAGAAGATTCAGCTATTGCCCCCTGTCTTGGTCTCTCCTCAGCAAGCTTTCTTTTGTTAATGGCTTGATTGAGCTTGCTTGCTGGATCAGGGGGAGGATTGCTTGTAGTTGACCTTCTTTTCTTCATGAATATTGTCCTTTGTAGCTTGGTCACAATCCTCTTCTCGGTGCTTTTGTTAATTGCCTTCACTTTCTTGAATCCAAGTCTTGGTGGTTGTGTGATTGTTGGAGTTTTATCTTCATCCAGAGCCTTTTGAATTGGTTGCTCAATGAGCTCTTCCTTCATGTACTTCTCTGCCCCACTTGAGTGTGAATTTTCTTGAATGACTTCCTCACTTTTTTGTTCCTCCACTCCTTTCTTTGCACTCAACATTTGACTTAATAGTTCTTTTATGGAGGAGGTTTGTTGTTCTTCCCAAGATTTCTTCATCTCCTCTTCATATTTTTCGATCACAGATTCAAGGGAAGTTTGTGAGGGTTGTGAATTCTCATGTTCCTTTGTCACCTCAAGTGCAGTTTCATTTTCAACTGCCTCATTCTTCATTGAAAGTTCACTTGATTCAGTAGCCTCCTCATCTTGCTCTTCCACTCTCTCCCTTGCACTTAACATTTGGTTTACCATCACTTCTATGTTTTTGAATGAATTTTCTTGCTCGTTCCAGGATATCTGTGCCTCCCTCTCATATTTTTCAAACATGGTTTCAAGTTTTGAGAGGCTTTGGTTCATGGAAGTTTGTGTGGGTGGTGAGTTTTGGCAAGGATTTTGTGTGGAGACAAAGTCCAGTGATGAAAAATTTTCAGATGAAAAACTGGAAGGTGAGGTTGGACAATTTTGCATAAGTGAATTGAAGGCACGTTCAAGTGAAGATGGCTCTTGATAAGTGAAATATGGGCTCTCAAATGTTTTCTGGTTTTGCTCCCCCCAGCCACCATTAGAATAGCAACTTGCATCATTTTGTGGTGGAGGAAGATATCCCATATGATTCTCTTGCTCATCTTGTGTTTCTGAAACAAATCTCCATGGATTGGAGTGCTCAGACTTTGTATTTTCTTGGTGATATTCCCAGCCACCATTAGAGATTGGTGATGGTGGGCAATATCCCATAAAATTTGTTTGATCAAAAGATGAGTTGAACTCCATTTGAATTTTGGAAAACACAAAACCAAGGAAAATTGAAATTACTCATATCAGATATGAGAATTTCTTAGTGAGGCAAAACCTTAAACACCTTGGTTTCAATTTAAAACAGAAAACAAAAATAAAGAAAATGCTTGATCTAGACTTCTCACCCACTAAATCATTGTTGATCTAAATCAATCCCCGGCAACGGCGCCAAAAACTTGATGGTATTTTTGTGGAAAAACGAATTTTCCAAACACCTATAACTCACCGGCAAGTGTACCGGGTCACATCAAGTAGTAAAACTCACTTAGAGTGAGGTCGATCCCACAGGGATTGATGGATCAAGCAACTTTAGTGGGTGATTAGTTTAGTCAAGCTAACATTGAGTGAATTGTGTGAATTGTAGCCAATAGAAAGTAAAGTGCAGGAATCTTAAAAATGCAGAAAGTAAAATTGCAAGTAACTTAAAGAACAAGAAAGTAAAATAGCTGAAAATTAAATTACAAGAGAAGTAAATTGCATGAACTATAAAGAGGATAGGGTGCAGGGAATTTAAAGGAAGTAGTAAGCAGAACTTAGAACAATCGTAGAAGAATTAACTTGTATGAAAAGTAAAATGGAAGCAATAATTCAAGCAACTGGAAATCTAAATTGCAGGAAGAATAAAAGGACTGGGTGCTGGGAGCAATGTAAACAGAGAAACAAAATTTCAGTGAATAAGAACTTAGGGCAATTGCAAGAATTGTAAATTGCAGGAAACGTAAATTGGAAGCAATGCAACAGAAAGTAAAAATTGCAGAGAAGGAAATTGTAGCAGAAAAGTAAATAAGCAAGAAGACTCAATTCAATTGTGAAATATAAAAAAGACAAGTGAAGATCTCAGGGGATCAATGAGACTAGAAAACAAGTCTAGATCTCAACCCCTTCCTTGATCCAGCAGAAAACAATATTGCAGAAGAAAAAGAAGATGAAAGCAATAAAGGAAACTCAGATTTTATGCAAAAGAGGAACAAAGAGATTTCAGATCAAGTGAAACAGAATTCCTTCAATTCTTGATCCAAAATTGAAAACAGAAATGAAAACTAAGAGAGAGCTCTCAAATTCTAATGCTCCTCAGTGGAGCCAGCCTCCTCCTTTCTCTAATGGAGCTCTCCTAGTGAATTGAAGCAGATGCCTTTTTATAGGCTTTTCACAAAATGAAAATAAAAATGAAAAATGAATTTATAAACAAATTACAATTAAAAATAAATTCCTAAGCTAACTTGTTCTTGTGCCTTTGAGTTATTGGGCCTTGCTTGCTTTTTATTTGAAGAGTAGTGGATCCGGATGTTGGCTCTTTAATTTGGTGAAGAATTGAATTAATTTGATTTTTGGACCATGGGTCACACTCCCAGGGCAAAGCTCTCCCCAAGAGCTTTAAAGCTCTCCGTAAGAGCTCTATTAGAAGCACTCCTTTGTTTTGGAGAGAAACTCCAAGTTTGAACCATGATGGAAGCATTTTGTGAGCCTTTTTCTTATATTTTCATGAGGAGACCCACGATAAAGCTCTCAAGGAGAGCGCTACTTCCTTGCTTCCCTTGGTCTCCCTCTTCGAATCCTGGTGGAAGCACTTTGATTCATTTTCGCTTGTTTTTGGCCCTTAAAGATGCCTCTCACTCGTGCCTCAATTCTTTGCCAAATATGAATTGCCATATATCGTTGGAAAGCTCTGAATGTCAGCTTTCCAATGCAACTAGAAGCACATCAATCGGATATTTGTAGCTCAAGTTATAGCCCTTTGAAGGAGGCATGGTCATGCTGTGAGCGCCCAAGTTTAACTTAGCCAAAATTTTTGCTTCCAAGCTCATTTTCCTTGATTTTTCCGTGAAGAAGCTCGAAAAAGCTCTTGGGCAAGAGCTTTTAAGCTCTTAGCAAGAGCTTGGCTTTTGATTATTTGAAGTAAAGCTCTCTACAAGAGCTCTAAAGCTCTCGGCAAGAGCTTTGTGCTCTTGCTCCTTGTTTTGAGCTACGCTTTTCTTCCTTTGGGCCACGCTTCTCTTCCTTGATTTGGTCATGGGCCACGCTTTTAAAAGCGTGGCCTAAGCCTCCAAAGTGTGCTCCAACTTCAAAGCGTGCCCCAAAGCTCTTTTTTCTCCTTTTTAACTTATTTTGTGCTTCTTTGCTTCTTTTTCTTCTTATTTCCTACAAGATTTATAAAATTAAAAGATCAAAGAAATATACCATTTAAGCACCAAAGAATGCAATATTTAAGCACTAATCATAAATTTCTTGTATGAAAAAACATAGAAAAACATGACATGGTGACATGTCATCAGGCACAATAGTCTCGACTCCACACCTGTGCATGAAGTTTCCAACCACATAAGGAATAGCTACAATAAAAGCAGACCAGAAGACCGCGCGCCGCTGTTATAACGAAAGTATAAACCTCAGAGGCAGAGGAGAAGAATTCCATGTAACATCCCACATTTTTGAAAATCGAAATATGAATAGATTATGACTTTATTTTATTAGAAATAATTAAATAGATTCGGAGATAATTTCATTTCAAATCAAATAAGATTCTTAAGTAATTTTATATAATTGAATATTTTGTATAATTTTAGTAATTGAAAAATAAGAAAGAATTGTATAATTTAATTTAACTAACTTTTAGTATGAATAAATTATGATTTATTTTATTAGTTTAAAGCTCTTAGAGATTAATTTATTAGAAATGATTAAATAGATTTTTGTAAATACTCTAAGTTTATGTCAATTAATATTTATGTACAACTTTTATTTTAATTAGTTATTTTATATAAATTAAAATTAAAGTCTCAATGATAGAAAAATAATGAAAGATTATGATTTAATTTAGATAATTAATATTTCGAGTTTAACTGTATTTTATAAAATGTGATTAGTATACTTATTTTATAATTTAAATTAGAAATAATTATTTGGGCTCGTTAATGGATTGATAGAATAAAATCTTATGCGTTTTAAAAGTAATATTTATAGCATTGTATTTGAATTCTAAATTGTTATCCTATATCATAAATGTTTTGTAAAATTGTTAAATTACTCGTATATATTTTTTCTAGTCTTATGTTTCTTATTTTATACGTACTGTTATTATCTAATACGTATACTCCCTAACCAATTACACTAACACACGCACACTGCCACTCATCCTTTTCCTAATGATCCACGTTCCTTTATTCTTTACCACTTGCTCCCAAAACAAACGTATACCACATCCTCTGAAATTAAACAGAGAGGGAGAAAAGGGAACGGCCAGAGGAGGGAAGGACGAAGGGGAAGAAGAGGAGAGGAGAAAGAAGGGAAGCACTCGGTGGTGGTCTGCTCTCCGCCAGCGCCGCCGCCGTTATTGCCGCACAGGAAGGGGAAGAACGACGAATGTGAGAGGAGAGAGCGATTGTGGTAGAGAAGCACCGTGTGAAAGGAGAGGGAGGTTCCATCGCTGCTGCTGCCTTTGATGAAAGTCGCCACCGTAGCTGGGACAGACTGAATGGTGGAGAGGAGGTCTCGTTGATGTTGTCGCAGAGGAGAAGGGCGAGACGTGTGAGAGAGTGACGCACAGAGGAGGGACCTTTCCTCTGCCGCCGCCGCCGGAATCTTTAGTCGTTGCCATCATTAGTGGTTCAGTTAAGCCCTAGCCATGAGAACCACTATCTCTTAACCCTTGTCACTCTGTAAATACTTTGTATCTGCCTCTGATGTTCTTGGCTATATTGTGTTTGTTGGAGCTTGTCTCAATGGAGCCACTGGCAGGGTGTTGCTGCTGCCGAAACCACCGCGGGGTGTTGTTAGGAATCGCTGCTGCCCTGCTTCCGTTATAATTAGGTTCAACATCCATTGGCCTGGGTTAGCCTTTTTCCTTATTTCTGCTCCAATTGCACGCCTTATTCTGCCAATTCCTTATTAAACTGCTTGTTCTTGTTTTAATTCAAATTTGGCCTGTGCTCTGTTTTAAATTTCCAGAGCTGCTTCTGCTTTCGATTCTATTGAATTTGAAATCTTCGTTTTGTTGCAACCATGATCACTGTTGTGGGAGCTAACACCGCTGCTATCTTGATTGAAACTGTTGCATAGCTAGTATTGGTCCAGCCAGCTGCCTTGTTTTAATCCCGCCTCCGGGTTCTTTTAATCACGACATCGAGGTAGGGGGTTTAATCAAACGGTTTTAATTTAAGAATGTCCACAAGGTTTATTGAGTAAATTGCAAATAGGTTTAATTGTTGTGAGTGATTAATTGATGATATGGATGTTGAATTGTGCATATGAAGTGTGACTAGAATTATTGATTAGTGATATTGATTGATTATGTGGATTGTGAACTGTTTGACGGAATGCTGAATCCTGATGGATTATGTTGGATTTGTTGCTATTGAGTTGGTTATATTATTATTTTATTGGTGATGGATTTAGTTGATGATTGATTGGAATTGGGTTTAGAGAATGTTTAAAAGATTGAATTTGAGATGTTGAATTGCTTGCTGCAAAGTTTGAGTTTTGAAATTAAATGGCAACTTTGAAAGTGAACCCTCAACTTAATAGAAATTGGAAAATTATGGGATTAAAATCTAATCGAACTACAACAAGTATAGTTAATAATATTCAATTTTGAAGGTTTCGTATCAACTAGAGAATTAGTTATGATTTTTCAAAGTTGAATTCTAAAATCTGATTTTCTGCATAATTTCTAAACTAAGTCAGCAACTTTGAAAAGCTATAACTGATTATGTAATGATCGAAATTGTATGAGACCAAGTCTAGGTTAAACTTTGGAATATAAGAAACTAAACTGGAAAATTTGGGACATTCTTGTTGAATATACAATTTATGAAATATTTTTAAAGTTGGGTTGTTAAATCTGTCCTGCAGCAGAAAAGGTTAAACAGGGCAGCAACTTGTTTGTCTTTCTGCGACTTCTACGAGTTGATTTTTGGAGTGAAACTAATTTTTTTATAAAATTTGATTAACTTGCTTTATTTCTCTAAAACTTCAGAATTTTAGGAGTTTAGGATTGGGAGTTGTGAATTTTTGAATATTGGTGGTCAAAGCTGAAAAGAAACAGATTTTAGCAAGCTATGCACCAACTTCCAATGCTTGTAACTCTTAAAATTGAATAGCAATTGGGTTGTAACTAAGACACACTTATTTCTGGATGAGCTAAGAATTCTCAAACCAAAATTTAGCTTAATTGGAGTTTTGTAATAAAAGACATTCAAATTGAAAGGTACTAAGCTTATTGGTTTCTAAAACAGATTTTGACTCATTTTTCCTTAAGTTCCAGGTTATGTAACTTCTTCATTAAAAATGGTATTAACTCAGAACTAATTGAGAAAGAAACCTAGAAGAATGAAGTTGAACTACATTCATTTTTAAAGTCAATGGATTTAACTTAGATTTTATATTGAATTTTGAATATCACATAGTGCTGCTATTTTTCTAGGTTTACGCACTGCAGAGCAGTCACAGTTTCTCCTCTATTCCTAAGGCTAGAAAAACCAAAAAATTATAAACTTTGGTGTGTTAGAAAGCTTATTTCAAGATGAACGCCTGGACATAAAGTTTGCGCAATTCCGAGTTTATTTGCTATATGAAAAACAGAAAAGAAGATAGAGTATTGAGAATGTCTGAGTGAGAGTTATGAGTTCATAAAATTAAGGTTGAACCTTAGCGTTATATGGCTGATTCAATGTTGGAATTTGTTTGATTCTGAACTGATTTGATATTGGAAAGGTTGAAAAGAGTTTGGTAAATTGGTTGGTTGGGACCCGTAAGGGTGGCTAAGTCCTATTTTTAAAGAAGATTATGTCCAAATTTTTATAAAAGTATAAGGATTTAATCAAAATCAATATTTAAGGCTTATTTAATGATAAAAACTTCAATGATTCTTTTAAGAAGAGATTATTTGGTATACGAGATTGTTGGCAAGGGCATGGGTCTTGTCCCGCTTGCGTATTTACAATTATGAAAGAAAAAGGAAAGATGTAAAGTTTGTATAGTATGACTGAACAAAGAAAGAAAGTGGTACTGCATAAGAACATGAAAGTGATGATGAATAATGAGAATGATAATGAATGATGGTAATGAGAATGATTATGTGATGATTTGCTACATTGAGGCAGTCAGATAGATAGTGGTGTGACCACTGAGAACGCTTTCCTGCGGTACAGATCCATATTTTAATTCTGTAAGGCAGAGGGGTTATTTCCTGCTACAGAAGTACCGTGACCACCTGTTCTATTTCTGTAGTGGCAGAGGGGTTATTTCCTGTATACAGAAGGTGTGTCGGCATACATCCTTGCAGTGGCAGATGTGTTATTTCTTGCGTGCAGTGGACCCCTGTGGTGGCAGTGGGGTTATTTCCTGTACACAGGGGTATAGCCAACAGGAAAGCCATATCTGGCTAGTAATGTTGGGTTACGTCGGGAGCGGGTAGAAATCGACAGATGAGCTCATTACCTGCACTAGGACTAGACATTCATCATATGCATCTATGTGACATTGTTTGGGTGTGTATATTGTAATTGGTTTGCCTAAGTGAATAATTCTGTTAACTGCTAATTGCTATACTTGATATAATTGCTCTTGATTGTGTTTGAACCTCATTACTTGTGTTTGTAACTAATTGGTTAGGTTGTGGTGAATTGGGTGTTGGTTGAATTGCTTGGGCCTGAGGCCATGATTGAGTTGTGTTTGAGGTTTAGTAAGTATGAAAAATTGAGCTGGTTCAGCATAAACTTAATGAACCTATGCTTGGAACAGATTAGTCATTCATACAGTCTAGGAAAGCTTTTCAAGATTTTTATAAAGGAAAATATGGGTTTAGAATTTTGGATAATTAACTGATGCTTTATAAGATTTTGGATTTTTGAATGTTATGCCGTTGGTTTTCAAAATAAAAGGTTTATAAGGCGAGTAAAGATCACTGCAAATGAAAACAGTTTTCTTTTAAATATTTCTAAATGAAATTAACTATTTGCGTTTTATTCTTTACTTTCACGGCCTTCTCTACCTCTACTGAGAACATGTGGTTTGGTTCTCACCCCCAAATTTTCCACCCTTTCAATGACACAGGTTTGAAGACACAATTTGAAGCTGCGAGCGATTAGTAGGTTTTCTTTATGGTTTTACTTGCTTTCATAGAGTCCCCCCACTGTTATCCCTTGAGATTTTATTTTACATAGAGGGGTAGGTTTAGTATATTGAATTTGAATTTCATTTGTTTTTTTTTTTGTATAAGAATTATTATGAATAATATTTATGTGATTATTATTTGTTGGAAATCTTTGAAACATGACTTTAATGAATTAAAACAAAATTTTCTGAACTTTTCTTAAAACTGAAAAGCAAACTCGATACAAAGGCTCGATAATTAAGTAGTTAATACTAGAGAAGGTTACGTAATGTTCCTTCTAGTAGAAATACCCTGACTTAAGCAAGGTATTTTGCTGGACGGGACGTTACATTCCACACCATCGAACTTGGTGGAGTTCGAGGGCCGGAAGAACTCCATCCACAACCCAAAGGCAAAGTAGAAAAAGTCCAGATCAGAGATGCCTTAGACAAAATAACCAATATCGGCACAATCCTAAAAGGAGACATAAAAGAGTCGCTCATACAGTTCTTAAGAGACAATGTCGACCTCTTTGCAAGGAAAGCCGCAGACATGCCGGGCATAGACCCTAAGTTGATGTGCCACAAGCTGGCAGTTTATCCAGGATCTCGGCCAGTACAGCAGAGACGTAGAAAGCTTGGACCAGAACGATCCCAAGCTGTGGAAGAACAGGTACAAGCTCTACTGGAGGTAGGATTCATAAGAGAAGTCAAGTACCCGCTATGGCCAGCTAACGTCGTCTTGGTGAAAAAATTAAATGGGAAGTGGCGGATGTGCACCGACTACACTGATCTCAACAAAGCCTACCCAAAGGATCCTTATCCACTCCCAAGTATCGACGCTCTGGTGGATGCCTCCTCTGGATACAAATACCTCTCGTTTATGGACGCCTATTCGGGATACAATCAAATCCCGATGTACCCACCCGATCAAGAGAAAACTTCATTTTTAACCCCACAAGCAAACTACTGCTACATCGTCATGCCTTTCAGACTCAAAAACGTAGGAGCTACTTATCAAAGATTAATGAATAAGGTCTTTGCATACCACATCGGAAAAATCATGGAAGTCTACGTGGACGACATGTTAATAAAGACACAAAGTGAAGAGACGTTCCTGTCCGACCTCACCCAAGTATTCAACACTATAAGAAGGCATGGCATGCGACTTAACCTACAAAATGCACCTTCGCAGTAGAAGCTGGAAAATTCTTGGGTTTTATGCTCACACAAAGAGGAATCGAGGTGAATCCAGATGAATGCCGGGCCATACTCGGCATGAAGAGTCCGACTTGCGTCAAAGAGGTACAACAACTCAATGGAAGATTGGCAGCCTTGTCCAGATTTCTAGCCGGATCGACAATAAGATCTCTACCCTTCTACGCCACTCTAAGGAAGGGAAAGAGGTTCGAATAGACAACGGAGTGCGAGCAGGCCTTCCAAGATTTCAAAAGGTTCCTGGGACAACCACCTATCCTAACTCGGCCACGAGAAGGAGAACCACTTATATTGTACCTCACAGTAGGAAGTCGGGCAGTAGCCTCAACACAGGTCCGAGAAGACGACAGTGGGCAACAACCTATATACTTCATCAGCAAAGCACTACAAGGATCCGAACTGAACTACCAAAAAATAGAAAAATTCGCCTATGCTCTCATATTAACATCTCGATGACTTCGTCCATATTTCCAAGCCCACATTATCAGGGTTCAGACCAACCAGCCCCTAAAAGGCATTCTGCAGAAAACAGATTTAGCAGGAAGAATCTTACAATGGGCAGTCGAGTTGTCCGAATTCGACCTTCAATATGAAGCTCGGACAGCCATCAAATCGCAATATTTGGCCGACTTCATTGCAGAATTTACAGATACCCCGAAAATCCCTACAGAATGGAATCTCTGATAAACCCCATATTTAGGGTCTATCTTGTGATGAATTTAGAGCATTTTAATAACCTTTCCTCACATTTATTCAATAAAATAGCATGGTTTTGTAAATTCTCCTTTAATTGTGCTTAAGAGTGAAAACATGCTTTTTAGGTCCTTAATTGTTTAATCTTGATTTACCTTTGATTCCATTAGATGCCTTGATATGTTTGTTAAGTGATTTCAGATTTAGGAGGCAAAGATTGGATCAAGGGAATGAAGGAAAAGCATGTAAAAATGGAGAACTCATGAAGAAATGAAGGAATCGCAAAAGCTGTCAAGCCGACCTCTTTGCACTTAATCGGCCATAACTTGAGCTACAGAGGTCCAAATGATGCGGTTCTAGTTGCGTTGGAAATCTAACATCCGGAGCTTCGAAATTATATAAGATTTGCCATAGTTGCATTTGCGCATAGGGGCGCGCACACGCACGGTGCGCGGACGCGCCGATGGTGGCACATACTTCACTTAATGCAACCCGTGGCCAGCGATTTTAGAAGCCTTGTGGGCCCAATCCAACTCATTTCTGATGCTATTTAAGCCAAGGATTGAAGGGGAATCAAGGACTTTTAGACACTTTCACTCATTAGTTTAGTTTTAGTTAGTTTTAGAGAGAGAAGCTCTCACTTCTCTCTAGGATTAGGATTAGGTTTTAGATCTAGATTAGGATTTCTTAGATCTGGGTTTAATTCATGCTTTGATTTACTTTTCTTCTATCAATTCTTGTTCCTCTACTCTTCCTCTCTTTAATTTTGTATTTAATTCATGTAATTCTCTACTTTTATGTTGATGCATTTTTGTTCTTCCATTTTCCTTTAATGCAATTTATGATTCATGTTCCTTTATTGTTCATTTGATTTGTTGTTGTTTAATTCCTTGCAATTGAGTAGTGTAGATTTACTTTCCTTGCAATTTTACTATGCTTTCTTTTTATGCCTTCCAAGTGTTTGATAAAATGCTTGGTTGGATTTTAGTGTAGATTTTATTCCTCTTGGCTTTGGTAGAGTAATTAGTGACGCTTGAGTTATCTAATTTCTTTGTTGATTGATAATTAGAAGTTGCTAATTGGTTTAGATACCACTAAAGCTAGTCTTTCCCTTGGGAGTTGGCTAGGACTTGTGGAATCAAGTTGATTCATCTACTTGACTTTTCTTCATAGTTAGAGGTTAACTAAGTGGTAGCAATGGATAATTGTGGTCACAATTGAGGAGGATAACTAGGATAGAATTTCTAATTCTCACAACCTTGCCAAGAACTTTCTAGTTGTTAGTTTATTTTCATTGCCATTTACATTTTATGTCTCTTATCCCAAAAACCCCAAAATACTTTATAACCAATAACAAGGACACTTTATTACAATTCCTAGGGAGAACGACCCGAGGTTTGAATACTTCGGTTTATAGATTTTAGGGGTTTGTACTTGTGACAAACAAATTTTTATATGAAAGGATTATGGTTAGTTTAGAAACTATACTTTACAACGAGATTTCATTTGTAAAATTCTAAACAACACAAAAGTCCAATCATCAAAATGGCGCCGTTGCCGGGGAGTTGCAATGGTGTTGTGTTATTGGTTATTGTATATATGTGAATAGTGTGAATATGTTTGCTTTTGTTAGCTCTTGCTAGTTTTAGGATTTGGTTTTCTTTGTTTCTTATTTGATTTTATTTTCCTTTTCTCTTGTTATCATGAATTCTCATTTTGGCTATGAGTTTGGTTCTAACTATGTTGTAGGCAACGGAAGCTTCAATGAGGATGTGTATCAAGGATGGGACAATCAAAGGTGGGAGGAGTCACATGCACATGATCAATCTTCATAGTTGTTAGTTTATTTTCATTGCATTTTACATTACTTGTCTCCTACCTCAAAAACCCCAAAGATACTTCATAACCAATAACAAGGACACTTTATTGCAATTCCTAGGGAGAACGACCCGAGGTTTAATACTTCGGTTTATAAATTTAGGGGTTTGTACCTGTGACAAACACAATTTTTGTATGAAAGGACTATTGTTGGTTTAGAAACTATATTGCAACGAGAATTTATTGTGAATTCTAAACCACAAAATTCCAATCATCAATCTCTATGTAGACGGTTCCTCAAACAAAACCGGAAGTGGCGCGGGTGTGATAATTGAAAGCGACCAGGGAACCCAAATCGAACTTTCCCTCAAATTCGGGTTTCCTGCCTCAAACAACCAAGCTGAGTGTGAGGCACTACTAGCTGGTTTGAAGCTGGCTAAGGAGGTTGGAGCTTAAAAGCTTATCATCTTCAGCGACTCACAGGTGGTCACTTCACAAATAGCAGGGAGTTACCAAGCCAAGGATCCCATCATGAAAAAGTACTTGGACAAAACCAAGGAACAGCTCGAACAACTCGGGGAATATGAGGTCTGCCACATACCCCGAGAATAGAATGCTCGAGCTGATGCACTCTCAAAATTAGCCAGCACCAAACCAGGGGGCAACAATAGAAGTCTCATCCAAGAGATGCTGCAGAACCTGTCAATCTCGAAAGAAGAAAAGATCCTAGCCATAACAGGTCTGGATCAAGGATGGATGACTCCCATAATTAATTACCTCAAAATAGAAACACTCCCTACAGATAAGAAGGAGGCAAAGAGGTTAAAACAGGAGGCACAATACTACACCATCATAAATAATACTCTATACAAGAGAGGGATTTCGACACCACTATTAAAATGTGTGCCGACTTCCAACACAAAAGAAGTTTTAGAAGAAGTACACAGTGGCATCTGTGGCAACCATCTCGGAGCATAGGAACTTACCAAAAAGTACTTCGAGCCGGATTTTATTGGCCGACTTTACAAAATGAAGCAACAGAATTCGTGAAGACTTGTCCACCATGTCAGAAACATGCCAACTTTCACATCGCTCCGCCAGAGGAGCTCATCAGCGTAACCTCACCCTGGCCATTTGCAAAATGGGGACTCAATCTTCTCAGACCCTTCCCTCAAGGATCAGGACAAGTCAAATTCCTCATAGTGGGAGTAAACTATTTCACCAAATAGATTAAGGCGGAACCCCTAGCTAACGTCACTGCTCAAAGAAGTCAAAATTCCAATATAGAAATATTGTCACAAGGTTTAAGGTTCCATACTCCATCACCACAGACAATGGCACTTAATTCACAGATGCAGGCTTCAGAAAATTGGTGGCCGATCTAAACATAAAACACCAATTCACATCCATAGAACACCACCAGGCCAATGGACAAGCAGAAACTGCTAACAAAGTCGTATTAGCCGGGCTAAAAAGATTACAGGATTCAAAGGGAGCCTGGGCTGAAGAGCTCCCACAAGTCCTATGGGCATATCGGACAACTCCACACTCCACCACAAAGGAATCACCTTTCCAGTTGGCTTACAGGATGGAGGCAATGATCCCAGTGGAGGTCGAAGAAGGATCGCCCAGAGTGATCCACTACAGTGAAGAGACCAACTCCTAACTTCAAAGGGAAGAACTCAACCTACTTCTAGAAATCTGAGAAAGAGCTCGGATCAAGGAAGAGGCATTAAAACGTCGAATGGCTTCAAGATACAATCAAAAGGTAGTGCCACGAGATTTTGCCAAGAACGACCTCGTCCTAATCCAAAATGATATCGGAACAACTCGACCTGGAGAAGAAAAGCTGGCAGCAAACTGGAAATGACCCTACCTAGTAATAGAAGTACTTGGAAAGGGCTACTACAGACTGTCCGAACTCGAAGGGCGAGAGCTTCCTAGGTCATGGCACGCCTGCAACCTACGAAGGTATTATAGTTAGAGGTAATAAGGATCTTAGGATAAGGTGCACTCTTTTTCCTGAAAAGGTTATTTAAGGAGGCGCCAGGCCAAGATCTACAAACCGTCCGACTTAAAGGGAATAATACCCACATGTATATATTTGCATATTTTCTATCTTGAATAAAGTTTTTTCAGATTCTCTACAAATCCTCTTTTACAAGACGCATTAATCTGAAACGCAAAAAATTCATCGCCCGATTATAAAGCTACAGATCGGCAGAAAGTGAAAATCAAATCCACTGTACGATCAAGGTAAAGACCAACAAAGATGAAAACCAAATTCATCAAAAGGTCAACTAAACGGGGATCAAACCCAATTTCTACAAAATCGGCAAAGATGAAAAGGCGAAAAAAACAGAATAATGCAAGAAGTTATCGAAAGTAATCCATAGAAAGGACCTGACGAGGTCTTAATAAAAATGGGTTGCTAAAAATAACTTAAAGACCGGCCGACGTAAAGAAGTCGGACCAGTCGACCACAATAACCAAAGTTATAAAAAGTAAATCCCTGAAAAGAGGCCTGGCCAGCCCTAAAAAAGAGGATTACTAAAAATTACTTAAAAGGGACCGACGTGATGAAGTCGGCCCAGAACAAAAAAGTTATAAAAAGTAATCCCTAAAAGAGACCTGACAAAGGTCCAAAAAAGAGGATTACTAAAAATAACTTAAAAGGGACCGACGTGATGAAGTCGGCTGGTGCACGAATTGTAAATCACACTTTTTACAACTCGTACCACTAACCAGCAAGTGCACTGGGTCGTCCAAGTAATACCTTACGTGAGTAAGGGTCGAATCCCACGGAGATTGTTGGTTTGAAGCAATCTATGGTTATCTTGCAATTCTTAGTCAGGAAGTCAATTATATTTATCAAGTGAATTGCGAATAAACGATAGAGCATGGGTTAAAGGTTACTTGTTATGCAGTAATGGAGAATATGTTGGAGTTTTGGAGATGCTTTGTCTTCTGAATCTCTGCTTTCCTCTGTCTTCTGATTCACGCACGCACGTCCTTCTATGGCAAGCTGTGTGTTGGTGGATCACCGTTGTCAATGGCTACCATCCATCCTTCCAGTGAAAAGGGTCCAAGTGCGCTATCACCGCACGGCTAATCATCTGCAGGTTCTCGGTCATACCGGAATAGGATTTACTATCCTTTTGCGTCTGTCACTACGCCCAGCACTCGCGAGTTTGAAGTTCGTCACAGTCATCCAATCCCAGAATCCTACTCGGAATACCACAGACAAGGTTTAGACTTTCCGGATTCTCATGAATGCCGCCATCAATCTAGCTTATACCACGAAGATTCTGATTAAGAGATCTAAGAGATATTCATTCATTCTATAGTGGAACGTAAGTGGTTGTCAGGCACGCGTTCGTGGAGGAATGATGATGATTGTCACGTTCATCACATTCATATTGAAGTGCAAATGAATATCTTAGATAGGAACACGCATGTTTGAATGGAAAACAGAAATACTTGCATTAATTCATCGAGACACAGCAGAGCTCCTCACCCCCAACAATGGAGTTTAGAGACTCATGCCGTCAAAGAGTACAAAGTTCAGATCTAAAATGTCATGAGATATGGTGCACGAAATTGTGATGTCCAGGCTCAAACAATCCCTGGCAACGTGAGCAACTTGGTACGTGTAATCGTGATTACACTTTAATTATGTAAAATTCATGGCTCTTTCTTTCCCTGGCAATGGCGCCAAGAACATGGTGCCAATACCATGGTTCACAACTTCGATACAACTAACCAGCAAGTGCACTGGGTCGTCCAAGTAATACCTTACGTGAGTAAGGGTCGAATCCCACGGAGATTGTTGGTATGAAGCAAGCTATGGTCACCTTGCAAATCTCAGTTAGGCAGATATAAATTGATAATGGTGTTTTCGAATAATAATTGATAGAATAGGGATAGAAATACTTATGTAATTCATTGGTGAGAATTTCAGATAAGCGAATGGAGATGCTTTCGTTCCTCTGAACCTCTGCTTTCCTGCTATCTTCATCCAGTCAGTCTTACTCCTTTCCATGGCTGGCTTTATGCAAGGGCATCACCGTTGTCAGTGGCTACATCCCCTCCTCTCAGTGAAAAATATGCTCACATGCTCTGTCACAGCACCGCTAATCATCTGTCGGTTCTCGATCATGCTGGAATAGGATTCACCCTCCTTTTGCGTTTGTCACTAACGCCCAACGATCGCGAGTTTGAAGCTCGTCACAGTCATTCAATCATTGAATCCTACTCAGAATACCACAGACAAGGTTTAGACTTTCCGGATTCTCTTGAATGCCGCCATCATTCTAGCTTACGCCACGAAGATTCTGGTTCGGAGATCTAAGAGATATTCATTCTAGCTTATTTCATGTAGAACGGAAGTGTTTGTCAGGCACGTGTTCATAGGGGAGAATGGTGATGAGCGTCACACATAATCAGCACCTTCATCACGTTCTTGGGTGCGAATGGATATCTTAGAAGTGAAATAAGATGAATTGAATAGAAAATAGTAGTACTTTACATTAATCTTTGAGGAACAGCAGAGCTCCACACCTTAATCTATGGAGTGTAGAAACTCTACCGTATGAAAATACATAAGTGAAGGTCCAGGCATGGCCGAGATGGCCAGCCCCCTAAAACGTGATCACAGGATCAAAATACAATCCAGGATCCAGGACGGTCAAAAAGACTAGTAAAAGGTCCTATTTATAATAAACTAGCTACTAGGGTTTACATGAGTAAGTAATTGATGCATAAATCCACTTCCGGAGCCCACTTGGTGTGTTTGGGCTGAGCTTAAGTGTTGCACGTGTAGAGGTCCCTCTTAGAGTTGAACGCCAGCTTTTGTGCCAGTTTGGGTGTTCAACTCTGGTTTTGGCTCCTTTTCTGGCGCTGGACGCCAGATTTGGTTAGAAAGCTAGCGTTGAACGCCAGTTTACGTCGTCTAATATTGGCCAAAGTATGGACTATTATATATTGCTGAAAAGCCCTGGATGTCTACTTTCCAACGCAATTAGAAGCGCGCCATTTCGAGTTCTGTAGCTCCAGAAAATTCACTTTGAGTGCAGGGGGGTCAGAATTCAACAGCATCAGCAGTCCTTCTTCAACCTCTAAATCTGATTTCTGCTCAAGTCCCTCAATTTCAGCCAGAAAATATCTGAAATCACAGAAAAACACACAAACTCATAGTAAAGTCCAGAAATGTGAATTTAACATAAAAACTAATGAAAACATCCCTAAAAGTAACTAGATCCTACTAAAAACATACTAAAAATAATGTCAAAAAGCGTATAAATTATCCGCTCATCACAACACCAAACTTAAATTGTTGCTTGTCCCCAAGCAACTGAAAATCAAATAGGATAAAAAGAAGAGAATATACTATAAATTCCAAACTATCAATGAAACATAGCTTTAATCAAATGAGCGGGACTTATAGCTTTTTGCCTCTTGAATAGTTTTGGCATCTCACTTTATCCATTGAAGTTCAGAATGATTGGCATCTATAGGAACTCAGAGTTCAGATAGTGTTATTGATTCTCCTAGTTCAGTATGATGATTCTTGAACACAACTTCTTTATGAGTCTTGGCCGTGGCCCTAAGCACTTTGTTTTCCAGTATTACCACCAGATACATAAATGCCACAGACACATAATTGGGTGAACCTTTTCAGATTGTGACTCAGCTTTGCTAAAGTCCCCAATTAGAGGTGTCCAGGGTTCTTAAGCACACTCTTTTTTTGCTTTGGACCTTGACTTTAACCGCTCAGTCTCAAGTTTTCACTTGACACCTACACGCCACAAGCACATGGTTAGGGACAGCTTGGTTTAGCCGCTTAGACCAGGATTTTATTCCTTTAGGTCCTCCTATCCACTGATGCTCAAAGCCTTGGGATCTTTTTTATTTGCCCTTGCCTTTTGGTTTTAAGGGTTATTGGCTTTTTGCTCTTGCCTCTTGGTTTTAAGAGCTTTTGGCTTTTTCTGCTTGCTTTTTCTTTCTATTTATTTTCTATTTTTTTTTGCCTATTTTTATTTTTTTTTTCTGCAAGCTTTGTTCTTTGCTGCTTTTTCTTGCCTCAAGAATCATTTTTATGATTTTTCAGATTATCAAATAACATGTCTCCTAGTCATCATTCTTTCAAGAGCCAACATATTTAACATTCTTAAACAACAACTTCAAAAGACATATGCACTGTTCAAGCATACATTCAGAAAACAAGAAGCATTGTCACCACATCAATATAATTAAACTAAGTTCAAGGATGAATTCGAAACTCATGTACTTCTTGTTCATTTGAATTAAAACATTTTTCATTTAAGAGAGGTGATGGATTCATAGGACATTTATAACTTTAAGACAAAGTTACTAACTACTAATGATCATGTAATGAAGACACAAACATAGATAAGCACATAACATAGAAAACGAAAAACAGAAGAAATAAGAACAAGGAATGAATCCACCTTAGTGATGGTGGCGTTTTCTTCTTGAGGAACCAATGATGTCCTTGAGCTCTTCTATGTCTCTTCCTTGTCTTTGTTGCTCCTCCCTCATTGCTTTTTGGTCTTCTCTTATTTCATGAAGCATGATAGAGTGCTCTTGATGTTCCACCCTTAGTTGTCCCATATTGGAACTCAATTCTCCTAGGGAGGTGTTGATTTGCTCCCAATAGTTTTGTGGAGGAAAATGCATTTGAGGCATCTCAGGGATCTCATGGAAATGAGCTTCTTGCGCCTCTTGAGCTCCATGACTGGGCTCTCTTGCTTGCTCCATCTTTTTCTTAGTGATGGGCTTGTCCTCTTTAATGAGGATATCTCCCTCTATGTCAATCCCAGCCGAATTGCATAGGTGGCAAATGAGGTGAGGAAAGGCTAACCTTGCCATAGTGGAGGACTTGTCAGCCACCTTGTAGAGTTCTTGAGGTATAATCTCATGAACTTCCACCTCTTCTCCAATCATGATACTATGGATCATGATGGCCCGGTCTATAGTAACTTCAGACCGGTTGCTAGTGGGAATGATTGAGCATTGAATAAACTCCAACCATCCTCTAGCTATAGGCTTGAGGTCCAATCTTCTTAGTTGAACCGTCTTGCCTTTGGAGTCAATCTTCCATTGAGCTCCTTCCACGCATATTCCATAAGGACTTGGTCCAACCTTTGATTAAAGTTGACCCTTCTAGTGTAGGGGTGTGCGTTCTCTTCCATGTTTGGCAAGTTGAACGCCAACCTCACATTCTCCGGACTAAAATCTAAGTATTTCCCCCGAACCATTGTAACATAGTTCTTTGGATCCGGGTTCTTACTTTGATCATGGTTCTTGGTGATCCATGCATTAGCATAGAACTCTTGAACCATTAGGATGCCGACTTGTTGGATGGGATTTGTTAGAACTTCCCAACCTCTTCTTTGAATTTCATGTCGGATCTTCGGATACTCATTTCTTTTGAGTTTGAAAGGGACCTCAGGGATCACGTTCTTCTTGGCCACAACATCATAGAAGTGGTCTTGATGGGCTTTGGAGATGAACCTTTCCATCTCCCATGACTCGGATGTGGAAGCTTTTGTCTTCCCTTTCCCCTTTCTAGAGGATTCTTCGGTCTTAGGTGCCATCAATGGTAATGGAAAAACAAAAAGCTTATGCTTTTACCACACCAAACTTAGAATATTGCTCGTCCTCAAGCAATAAACAAAAGAATAGAAGAAGAAGAAGAAGAAGAAGAAATATGGAGAGGGAGAGGGAGATGTGGTTTCGGCCAAGAAGGGTGTAGAGGGGTGTGTTGTGTGAATTTGATGAAGAATGGAGGTCTTTATATAGGGAAGGGAGGGGGGGAAGGTTTCGGCCATATGGGTGGGTTTGGGTGGGAAATTTGTTTTGAATTTTGAAGGTAGGTGGAGTTTATGAGGTAGGTTTATGGGGAAGAGTGGATGGATGTGAGTGGTGAAGAGGTGATGGGGAAGAGAGTTTGAGGTGATTGGTGAAGGGTTTTTGGGGAAGAGTGTTTATGGGGTTGTGTGAAAGAAAATGGTAAGAAGAAGTGAGTGGAGGTAGGTGGGGATCCTGTGGGGTCCACAGATCCTGAGTAGATCCTGTGGGGTCCACAGGTCCTGAGTGGATCCTGTGGGGTCCACAGATCCTGAGGTGTTTAAGGATTTACATCCCTGCACCCATTAGGCATGTAAAAATGCCTTTGCACACAACTCTGGGCGTTCAGCGCCAGGTTGGTGGCCATTTTGGGCGTTCAACGCCCATTTGTGTGCCATTTCTGGCGTTGAACGCCAGAACCATGCCTGTTCTGGCGTTCAGCGCCCAGAAGCTGCCCATTTTGGGCGTTCAGCGTCAGAACCATGCTCTGTTCTGGCGCTGAACGCCAGACAGATGCTCCTCCAAGGTGGGATTTTTCTTCTGCTGTTTTTTATTCTGTTTTCAATTTTTATATTTATTTTGTGACTCCACATGATCATAAACCTAAGAAAACATGAAAAACAAGAATAATAGAGTTAGATAAATAAACATTGGGTTGCCTCCCAACAAGCGCTTCTTTAATGTCAAATAGCTTGACAGTGGGCTCTCATGGAGCCTCACAGATGTTCAGAGCATTGTTGAGACTCTCCAACACCAAACTTAGAGTTTGACTGTGGGGGCTTTATTTGACTCTGCTTTGAGAGAAGCTTTCTCTGCTTCCTCTCCTTGGTTGCAGAGGGAGATCCTTGAGTTTTAAACACAAGGGAGTCCTTATTCCATTGAAGGACTATTTCACCTCTGTCAACATCAATCACAGCTCTTGCTGTGGCCAGGAAAGGTCTTCCTAGGATGATGGATTCATCCTCTTCCTTTCCAGTATCCAGGACTATGAAATCAGCAGGGATGTAAAGGCCTTCAACCTTTACTAACACGTCCTCTACTTGTCCATAAGCCTGTTTTCTTGAACTGTCTGCCATCTCTAATGAGATTTTAGCAGCTTGCACCCCATAGATTCCCAGTTTCTCTATTACAGAGAGGGGCATGAGGTTTATTCCTGAACCAAGGTCACACAGAGCCTTAAAGATCATGGTGCCTATGGTACAAGGTATTATGAACTTTCCAGGATCCTGTCTCTTCTGAGGCAATGTCAGTTGATCCAGATCACTTAGTTCATTGATGAACAAGGGAGGTTCAACTTCCCAAGTATCAATGCCAAATAATTTGGCATTCAGCTTCATGATTGCACCAAGAAACTTGGCAGTTTACTCTTCAGTAACATCCTCATTCTCTTCAGAAGAGGAATACTCATCAGAGCTCATGAATGGCATAAGGAGGTTCAATGGAATCTCTAGGGCCTCTAGATGAGCCTCAGAGTCCTTTGGTTCCTCAGAGGGAAGCTCCTTATTGATCACTAGACGTCCCAGGAGGTCTTCCTCCTTGGGATTCACGTCTTCCACTCCCCTTGTAGGTTCGGCCATGGTGCTTATGTCAATGGCCTTGCACTCTCCTTTTGGGTTCTCTTCTGTATTGCTTGGGAGAGTACTAGGAGGGATTTCAGTGATCCTCTTACTCAGCTGGCCTACTTGTGCTTCCAAATTTCTAATGGAAGACCTTGTTTCATTCATGAAACTCACAGTGGCCTTAGATAGATCAGAGACTAAATTTGCTAAATTAGAAGTATTTTGTTCAGAGTTCTCTGTCTGTTGCTGAGTGGATGATGGAAAAGGCTTGCTATTGCTAAACCTGTTTCTTCCACCATTATTAAAGCCTTGTTGAGGCTTTTGATCCTTCCATGAGAAATTTGGATGATTTCTCCATGATGAGTTATAGGTGTTTCCATAAGGTTCACCTAAATAATTTACCTCTGCTATTGCAGGGTTTTCAGGATCATAAGCTTCTTCTTTAGAAGATGCCTCTTGAGTACTGTTGGATGCAGCTTGCACTCCATTTAGACTCTGAGAGATCATATTGACTTGCTGAGTCAATATTTTGTTCTGAGCCAATATGGCATACTTCAAGAACTCCCTTCTTCATAGGCGTCCCATTACTCATAGGATTCCTTTCAGAAGTGTACATGAACTGGTTATTAGCAACCATGTCAATGAGTTCTTGAGCTTCTGCAGGCATTTTCTTTAGGTGAATGGATCCACCTGCAGAAGTGTCCAGTGACATCTTTGATAGCTCAGATAAACCATCATAGAATATGTCCAGGATGGTCCATTCTGAAAGCATGTCAGAAGGACACTTTTTGGTCAACTGTTTGTATCTTTCCCAAGCTTCATAGAGGGATTCACCTTCTTTTTGTCTGAAGGTTTGAACATCAGCTCTAAGCTTGCTCAGTTTTTGAGGAGGAAAGTACTTGGCTAAGAAAGCCGTGACCAGCTTATCCCAAGAGTTCAGGCTGTCTTTGGGTTAAGAATCAAACCATAATCTAGCTCTGTCTCTTACAGCAAAAGGGAAAAGCATGAGCCTGTAGACTTCAGGATCTACTCCATTAGTCTTAACAGTATCACATATCTGTAAGAATTCAGTTAAGAACTGAAAAGGATCTTCAGATGGAAGTCCATGAAACTTGCAGTTCTGCTGCATCAGAGAAACTAATTGAGGTTTCAGCTCAAAGTTGTTTGCTCCAATGACAGGAATGGAGATGCTTCTTCCATGTAGATTGGAATTAGGTGCAGTAAAGTCACCAAGCATCTTCCTTACATTATTAATATTTTTGGCTGCCATCTCCTTCTCCTGTTCGAAAATTTCTGAAAGGTTATCTCTGGATTGTTGTATTTTAGCTTCTCTTAATTTTTTCTTCAGAGTCCTTTCAGGTTCTGGATCTGCTTCCACAAGAATGTTCTTATCCTTGCTCCTGCTCATATGACAAAGAAGAAGGCACAGAAAAATAACAATAATAATAGAGATCCTTTATACCACAGTATAGGGATCCCTTTGTGAGTGGAAGAAAAGAGGGAGACAAAGAATCTGATGTAAAGAAAGAAACACAACTGTGAGGATGGCAGAGATGTGAGATGAGATGTTAGTAAATGGATAAATAAATAGAATAGGATGGGAGAGGGAGAATTTTCGAAAATAATTTTTGAAAAAGAGTTAGTGATTTTCGAAAATGGTTTTTGAAAAATGTTAGTATTTTTTTTTTTTCGAAAAAGTTTTAAAATCAAAAATAAAAAATAATTAGTTAATAAAAAAGAAATTTTTGAAAAAGAGGGAAGATATTTTCGAAAATTAGAGAGAAAGAGAGTTAGTTAGGTAGTTTTGAAAAAGTTAAGAAACAAACAAAAAGTTAGTTAGTTAGTTGAAACAAATTTTTGAAAAGATAAGAAGTTAGGAGGTTAGAAAAGATATTTTGAAACCAACTTTTTGAAAAAGGTAAGATAAGAAGATATTTTAGAAATTAGTTTTGAAAAAGATTTGATTTTTAAAATCTCAATTAATGACTTGATTCATAAGAAATCACAAGATATGATTCTAGAACTTAAAGTTTGAATCTTTCTTAACAAGCAAGTAACAAACTTCAAATTTTTGAATCAAAACATTAATTGATTATGTTATTTTCGAAAATTTGATATAAAAATAAGAAAAAGATTTTTGAAAAATATTTTTGGAATTTTCGAAAATAACTAAAAATTTTGAAAAAGATTTGATTTTTGAAAAAGATTTTGAAAAAGATAAGATTTTCAAATTGAAAATTTGATTTGACTCATGAGAAACAATTTGATTTTAAAATTTTTGAAAAAGTCAATCCAAATTTTTGAATTTGATGAGAGAAAAAGGGAAAGATATTTTTTTGATTTTTGAATTTTTATGATGAGAGAGAAAAACAACAAAAAGACTCAATGCATGAAAATTTTGAATCAAAACAATGAATGCATGCATGAATGATATGAATGTCAAGATGAACACCAAGAACACTTTGAATGTCAAGATGAACATCAAGAACATATTTTTGAAAAATTTTTGATCCAAAGAAAACATGTAAGACACCAAACTTAGAAATCTTTCATGTTTAGACTCTAAGAAACGAAAAATGCACATGTAAAACAAGAAAAGACACAAAACGTGAAAACATCAAGATCAAACAAGAAGACTTACCAAGAACAACTTGAAGATCATGAAGAACACTATGAATGCATGATATTTTCGAAAAATGCAAGGTGCATATGCAATTGACACCAAACTTGTAGCATGACTCAAGAATCAAACAAGAAACACAAATTTTTTTTTTTTATTTTTATGATTTTCTAATTTTTTTGGATTTTTATTTTATATTTTTCGACAATTATTTAGAAAGAAAGAAAAATAAGGATTCCAAAATTTTTAATATGAATTCCAGGAATCTTGCCATGTTAGTCTAAAGCTTCAGTCCAGGAATTAGACATGGCTCACTAGCCAGCCAAGCTTTCAATGAAAGCTCCGGTCCAAAACACTAGACATGGCCAATGGCCAGCCAAGCTTCAGCATGTAATTCAGACATGACATGCCTGACATACCCTACAGTCGTATAACAGCTGATGGTTGGAAGCCTCAGTCCAAAAGAATTTAGACATGGCTTTACAGCCAGCCAGGCTTCACATGCTTCATGAAACACTAGAATTCATTCTTAAAAATTCTGAAGGAAAATATATTTTTGAAAACATTTTTTTTCGAAAACAAAAGAAAAAATTTTTGAAAGAATTTTGAAAAATTTTTGAAAATAAAACAAAAAGAAAATTACCTAATCTGAGCAACAAGATGAACCGTCAGTTGTCCAAACTCAAACAATCCCCGGCAACGGCGCCAAAAGCTTGGTGCACGAAATTGTGATGTCCAGGCTCAAACAATCCCTGGCAACGTGAGCAACTTGGTACACGTAATCGTGATTACACTTTAATTATGTAAAATTCATGGCTCTTTCTTTCCCTGGCAATGGCGCCAAGAACATGGTGCCAATACCATGGTTCACAACTTCGATACAACTAACCAGCAAGTGCACTGGGTCGTCCAAGTAATACCTTACGTGAGTAAGGGTCGAATCCCACAGAGATTGTTGGTATGAAGCAAGCTATGGTCACCTTGCAAATCTCAGTTAGGCAGATATAAATTGATGATGGTGTTTTCAAATAATAATTGATAGAATAGGGATAGAAATACTTATGTAATTCATTGATGAGAATTTTAGATAAGCGAATGGAGATGCTTTCGTTCCTCTGAACCTCTGCTTTCCTGCTATCTTCATCCAGTCAGTCTTACTCCTTTCCATGGCTGGCTTTATGCAAGGGCATCACCGTTGTCAGAGACTACATCCCCTCCTCTCAGTGAAAAATATGCTCACATGCTCTGTCACAGCACGGCTAATCATCTGTCGGTTCTCGATCATGCTGGAATAGGATTCACCCTCCTTTTGCGTCTGTCACTAACGCCCAGCAATCGCGAGTTTGAAGCTCGTCACAGTCATTCAATCATTGAATCCTACTCGGAATACCACAGACAAGGTTTAGACTTTCCGGATTCTCTTGAATGCCGCCATCATTCTAGCTTACGCCACGAAGATTCTGGTTAGGAGATCTAGGAGATATTCATTCTAGCTTATTTCATGTAGAACGGAAGTGTTTGTCAGGCACGTGTTCATAGGGGAGAATGGTGATGAGCGTCACACATAATCATCACCTTCATCACGTTCTTGGGTGTGAATGGATTTCTTAAAAGCGAAATAAGATTAATTGAATAGAAAATAGTAGTACTTTGCATTAATCTTTGAGGAACAGCAGAGCTCCACACCTTAATCTATGGAGTGTAGAAACTCTACCGTATGAAAATACATAAGTGAAGGTCCAGGCATGGCCGAGATGGCCAGCCCCCTAAAACGTGATCACAGGATCAAAATACAATCCAGGATCCAGGATGGTCAAAAAGACTAGTAAAAGGTCCTATTTATAATAAACTAGCTACTAGGGTTTACATGAGTAAGTAATTGATGCATAAATTCACTTCCGGAGCCCACTTGGTGTGTTTGGGCTGAGCTTAAGTGTTGCACGTGTAGAGGTCCCTCTTAGAGTTGAACGCCAGCTTTTGTGCCAGTTTGGGCGTTCTACTCTGGTTTTGGCTCCTTTTCTGGCGCTGGACGCCAGATTTGGTTAGAAAGCTAGCGTTGAACGCCAGTTTACGTCGTCTAATATTGGCCAAAGTATGGACTATTATATATTGCTGGAAAGCCCTGGATGTCTACTTTCCAACGCAATTGGAAGTGCACCATTTCAAGTTCTGTAGCTCCAGAAAATCCACTTTGAGTGCAGGGAGGTCAGAATCCAACAGCATCAGCAGTCCTTCTTCAACCTCTGAATCTGATTTCTGCTCAAGTCCCTCAATTTCAGCCAGAAAATACCTGAAATCACAGAAAAACACACAAACTCATAGTAAAGTCCAGAAATGTGAATTTAACATAAAAACTAATGAAAACATCCCTAAAAGTAACTAGATCCTACTAAAAACATACTAAAAACAATGTCAAAAAGCGTATAAATTATCCGCTCATCAAGATACAAAATAAGTCTCTAAAAATTGTTTAAATACTAAACTAGTAGCCTAGGTTTACAAAAAATAAGTAAACTATGATGGGTGGTGCAGAGATCCACTTCTGGGGCCCACTTGGTGTGTGCTGGGGCTGAGACTTGAACAATTCACGTGCATAAGGCTGTTTTGGGCGTTCAATGCCAGGTTTGGATCCATTTCTGGTGTTGAACTCCAACTTTTGATCCTTTTCTGGCGCTGGACGCCAGAATTGGGTATGGAACTGGCATTGAACGCCAGTTTATGTCATCTATTCTTGAGCAAAGTATGGACTATTATATATTTCTGGAAAGCCCTGGATGTCTACTTTCCAACGCAATTGGAAGCGCGCCATTTTGAGTTCTGTAGCTCCAGAAAATCCACTTTGAGTGCAGGAAGGTCAGAATCCAACAACATCAGCAGTCCTTTTTCAGCCTGAATCAGATTTTTGCTCAGCTCCCTCAATTTCAGCCAGAAAAATACCTGAAATTACAGAAAAACACACAACTCATAGTAAAGTCCAGAAATATGAATTTTTCCTAAAAAATAATGGAAATAAACTAAAAACTAACTAGAATATACTGAAAACTATATGAAATTAACCCCAAAAAGCGTATAAAATATCCGCTCATCATCGGCCAGAACAAAAAAAGTTATAAAAAGTAATCCCTAAAAGAGACCTGACAAAGGTCCAAAAAAGAGGATTACTAAAAATAACTTAAAGGAGACCGACGTGATGAAGTCGGCCCAGAACAAAAAAGTTATAAAGATTAATCCCTAAAAGAGACCTGACAAAGGTCCAAAAAAGAGGATTACTAAAAATAACTTAAAAGGGACCGACGTGATAAAGTCGGCCCAGAACAAAAAGTTATAAAAAGTAATCCCTAAAAGAGACCTGACAAAGGTCCAAAAAAGAGGATTACTAGAAATAACTTAGAAGAGACCGACATGATGAAGTCGGCCCAGGCCAAAAAGTTATGAAAAAGTAGTCCATAAAAGAGACCTGACCAAGGTCCCAGAGAAATAGATTACTAGAAATAACTCAGAAAGGATCGACACAACAAAGTCGACTCGGCAAAAGTTACCAAAAATTATAATCCATAAGAAAAGACCTACCGAGGTCCAAACAGAAGGGATTACTAGAAATAGCTTCAAAACACGACGAAGTCTAAGAAGTCGGACAATAGAAGGCAGGCGCTATAAGGGACCCAAGTCGGACCCAGAAAGCCATAACTTCACGAAAATCAAATTACCAGCACCATATCAGAGAATGCAAAGAAGACTAGTTGCACAAAGCTAGCTTCAACCCAAACAGAAAACAAAATACAAAAGGCAATCAAAAGAAATTGGACAACAAGGCTCCAACACTCTCAAGATTCCCTAAGTTTTCAGAAAGATGCAGAAAAGCATATCTCAAAGAGAAACAAGGTTGTTATAAAAAGGCTACCTGAAGTCGACCCCAGAAGGCTTAAAAAACTACCTTTGTTTTTTCAAAATAAAAGTTGCTGAAAAAGCAACTAAAAGTATCCAGAAGTTAAGAGCATAAAAAATAAATAAAAAGAGTTCAAAGCCCACAGGCCGGGCAATACACAAATACATCAGAAACAATCAAAGAGAATCCACAGACTTCCCAGTAGTTGCATCCCGAGGTGAAGGAGGACGAGTCTGAAGAGGTACCGCATCGACCGTCCCATCATCCCGGTTCAGGATCTGGACATCGGGATCATACTCAGGCTGATTGGCTTCAGCTGCCAAAGTTAAAGAAGGCGGGGCAACGGAGACCTTGGCAGAAGGAACAGGAGGAGGGTCGACATCATCATCATCATTAAGGTCATCCGGGACAATCTTGCCATCTTTTACAATGTTGTCCAAACTGAAAAGAGTAAGGTCAAGCTCGGGCACAAGAACTCGAACTTCATCCTTAAAATTCTCATAAGCAGCATTTACACTGCCTACAAGATGACCCTGGAGCTCGGCGTAATTAGCTCGGGTAGTCTCCAAATCCTCCCTAAGACCCATCATCTCCCTGTAGGTCATGACATAACTCTCCTTATGCTTCAAAGCCATATCTTCAGACAACTTGGCAGAAGCCGCCAAGGCAATAGCCCGAGTTTTCTCCTCCTTCAACTCTTTCTCCAACTTGGCCACTTTCACCTCGAGCTCTTCCTTCAAACCCTTCATCCGGTCGAACTCCAACTTGGCTTCCTCCATAAAGGCCTTCGTAGCATGAATAGGAAGATCCTGGGTAGTCCGATATAAAGCTGCCCCCATATGTGCCATCTTGATGCTGCTCCAAGTTATAAAATCCAAATAACGAAGAAGAGAAACATCGTCAGTAGGAATGGCACCATAAGGACCAATTTGCTGGTCAACAAACTCGACAGCATCGAAATCAGGGGCATCAAGGTTAAAGGGCTCAACTGTTTTTTGTTTTTTTGGAGGGGGAGCGCCAGTAGGAGAAGAGGTGGCAGCAGAAGTCTGTGGAGGATCGGCTAAATGAACCCGAGGGGTAGGAATCATCCTCCTCGGTCCAGGAGAGCTCGGTACCGATGGCTTCGGCAAAACATGAGAGCATCCCTCCCCAGCCACCTTGGCCGAGATGTTCTGGGCAGCTGTAGCCTTCCTCGCCTTTTTAAAGGCCCTCATGGAGTCATTATTTTTAACCATTTCTGAAAAATACAAACAAAACAAAGTTACAAAGCTGGAGGAAATAGAAAACAAGAAACAAGTAAGTAAAAATAAGTCGACCACTACCCAGCTCGGCTCGGACAAGAGAAGGGTCTCCTAAAAATCTCTTTGTATCGAGATGAGGAGGTTGTCCCCAAATCCCCTCCAACAAAGTCACAAAAGCCTGCTCAACCTCATCAAGCATCTCCCACGTATATCTAAATACTACAACTTTCTTTTGCCAACATAAAGGGAAGGCAGGTTCACCATTGGATTCCAAGAAAAAAGGCCGAGCTCCCTCAACAGCTCGGACCTTAAAGAAGTAATTCTTAAAATCCCTAAAAGACTCATCGTACATAGAAAATACTTTGTGCCCTTGGGCAGACCTGAAAGAAACCCAAGAAGCTTTCTTTTTGGTAGTCCCGGGCTTAGTCAAAACAAAAAAATACAGAAAGAGAGTTTGAGAAGGTGTGACATCCAACTCTTGGCAAAGTAACTGAAAGATCTTGATGAAGCCCCAGGAATTCGGATGGAGCTGAGATGGGGCCACATTACACGACCACAACAAGTCGGTCTCAAAAGAAGTAAAGGGAAAGGTAATGTTCAGCTGGCTGAAAAAATAGTCATAAGCATAAAAGAAGGGACGCTCCCCTTGGGTCAGAGAAGGAAAGCAAACCCGCTCCTCGGAGTCCGGTGCTACCAACTCATAATCTTTCTCCTGGTCTCTACGGTTACAGATACGGTGTCATTTTCTAAGTTCCACAAGATACTCGGGATCAACAATTGAAACACACATCAGAACAAGGGAGTCCAGCCAATCGAACATGCCCTCGGGGACTTTGGAGGAGGTTTCAGCAATATTTTTGCGAGAGGAAGACATGGTCAACTAATCCTACAGCAAAGAAAAAAGAGAGAAATTACTAAATAAACAGCTCGGCCATAACAAAGAAATTAGCTCGGACAAATATGACTAAGAGCAACACAAACAGCAAAAAGGATACCCCAGGACCCACACCAAAGATCCAGGGGCATCCTTTGGAGGCAATTATGGAACAAGGACTCAAGAAAATCTACAGGCCTACATCTCTACACCTCCTAACAAGAAAATAACCCTTTTTCAACAAAAGTGAAACTCCAAGAAGAAAGCCACAAAATTCAAAAAAGCCATCAAAAGAAGCCATCTTTCAATAAAACTACTAAGGAAGCTGTCAACATCAAATAGATCAAAATCACCAAAAGGCGCAATCCTTTTCCAAAGAATCAAACAGTTTTATCATCCCAAAACTCCAAAAATGGTGACGTAAACTAAAGCAAGAACAACATTCAAAACCCTAAAAAGCATCAACTATCAGGGAAAACGCCAAGAGGCGTACATAAGTCGAAAGGAACTCCAAAAACATGCATCACAGCAACAATCAAGCATGACGACACAAAAAGGTTCAAGCTTTCCAACATAAATTCAAACAAGACCAAAACTTTTCCAAAAAATAAAATAATGCAAGCAGGAAGAAGAACAGTAAAGAAAGAAAGAAAGAAAGAAACAGAAAACCAACCTGAAAAGAGGAGGAGACGATGAATACTGAAAGGTTGAAGCAACAATGAAACCAAAAAATCACCCTTCGAAAGAACAAAGGCACCAAAACAGTCACCAGCAGTGTGACAAGGAGGAAGCGCCGAAAAAGTTGAAAGTGAAAAGGCAAATTCCAGAAAAAGCCTTTCGAGCAAAGGAAGCCCCAGTAACCACCAATGACGCCACGAAAAGAAGCGTGAAAAAGGGGCTCAGGCAAAAACAGAAAAACGAAGAAGAGTGGAGTTACAGTGAGCAAAGGAGAAGAAGAAACGGAAGCCAAATCTTTGGAAAAAACTAAAATTTAAAATGAAGAAAGGGGGAAAAGCAGCAAAAGAAAGAATTAATGGGTTATTAAACCCTCGCATGTTCCCAAGGCAGAGGGACTCGCGTTTTAAAAGAATAAAGGAATGCCTGTTTTAAAAAATTAAAGAAAACATTTCGCATTCAAAGGGAAACTCTACAAAGGAAGAAGTCGACAAAATGCTCGAGTTTGGCTTCACCAGAGAAGGATCGAAGTCCCAAAACTAAGGACTCGACCTCAAAGGGAAGACCATACTCGAGCAGGGGCACTGTTCATACCCTGGGTCGAGCTGTCCGACCCAGGATGTTTGACGACAAGTCGATCGACCTCTTCAGGTCAGGACTACCCGACCTCTTCTCAAAGAGCTCGGCCAAATCACCTGAAAAGCCTAATAAGGGCACAAACAAAGGAACACGACCCAAATCCAAAGGCAGCACAAGTCTATAAAGATAAGGGCGGTTCCCTTGAAGATAAGATGACTTCACTCAAAGATAAGATAAGATAAGATAACTATCTTATCTCCAGAAAGGTTATTCCTCACCATTATAAATACACTGGAGCACCCAGGCATAACTCATACCCTGATTCTACTAAAAACCTGCTTAATACCCTTGCTAACTTAAGCATCGAAGTCCCTTGCAGGTACCACCACCCTCCGGTGACAAAGGATCAGCAGCATTGTCAGTCCAACAAGTCGGGCACGACAACTCCGGCCACCACCCACTAGCCGGACACGTCAGCTCCGATCAGTACAAAAGATCTCGTCCGAGATCGACCTACAGTTTTAGATAACCCTCAGAATAATATCCTACTCACATAATTAGGAATTTTATCCCCAAATTTCAGTTATTTGAGAATAAGTACGGGTAATCCTTCATCTTTTCCAATTCAAGCTCCCAAATATGTTTCTCGACTCCGATGCAATTCCGAACAACCTTTACTAATGAGATTTCTTTTCCTCGAAGTTTCTCAATGATGACATCATCAATCTTGACTAGAACCACTTAAAGCGTCAAATCTACTTTCAATTTAACTGATTTAGGTTTCAAGACATGTGTTACATTGGGAGTGTACCTCCAAAGCTGCGAAGCGTAAAATACGCTATGCAAGTTTGAAAGATACGGCGGTAAAACTATTTGATATGCCACCGACCACCAATCTTCTTCAGAATTTAGGAGGGACCAATATAGCAGGGGTTTTCAACTCCTTGGTTTCGATTTCTCTTCCGATCCCAGTCATTGGAGTAATCTTCAAGAATACCTAACTTCCCTCTTCAAACTCTCTAGGTTTTCTCCTCTTTTATTTGCATAACTTTTCTGTCGGCTTTGCTCAGTTAGAATCTCAGCTCGAATTCGCTTAACTTTCTCCGTTGTCTCAGCTATCAATTCGGGACTAAGATTCTTGATTCTCTGGGTTCATATCAACAAAGAGGCAATTAGCACACCGTGCAACCTCACAACTTTCTTGATGTACAGTCTCGCCACTTCCTCCAATGAATAGTTCACTTGGATAGGCGGAAAGTAAGTGGGCTTGGTCAATCAATCCATGATCACACAAACCACATCAAATCCTGTCCTAGACCTTAGCAAACCCATTACAAAATTTGTGGCAATACCTTTCCACTTTTATTGTGGAACCTCCAAAGGTTGCAGCATTCCGGATAGCTTCTGGTGCTCAATTCTCACTTTCTAACTTGTTAAACACTTAGTCACATGTGCTGCCATGTCATTCTTCATTCTGGACCACCTAAAATGTCTTCTTTGAATCATGATACATCTTAGTAACTTCAGGATAAATTGAGAACCCGCTCTTAAGAACTTCATACAATAGTTTACGTCTCAAACTTTCGACATTCAGCACAAAACATTCTCTCCTTATTCCTCCAAATTCTTTCCCTATCTCCCTCGATCTCTTCTTGATCCCCTTGTTCAACAGACTTCAACATTCATGGTAGCTCCTTATCATCTTGTTGCGCTCCCCGAATTTCATCCTTACCATAGTTTGTAATAGCAATTGATTCAGTCTAACACCTCCAACCACTTTTTCAACACCCAACTTAAAACTCCAAACTTACTTAATAGTTCTTCCTCTTTAATCATCATACAAATAAAACTCAAAACTTCCTGCTCAGGACGTCCGCCACTACTTTACGATGTTGCATCAATACGCATCCTAAGCTCTTCTATGATGCATCGTTGTAACCTACAAATAGTTTATTAGGTTCAATTAACAAGAGTATTGGTGATGTAGTTAGTCTCTCCAACAGAGTTTAAACACTCTCTTCTCGGCCAGATATACAGACGGTGCATCCTTGCGGGTCAACTTAATCATTGGCAATGTGATTTGCAAGAATCAAAGCTTCAAAACTCCTTGTGACATCGCATACTTACAAGTGTCTTCCATGTTCACAAGTCTTTATCTAAGGAACTAATGTCTCGATGGTTACCTCTAGGAATTGTGCGCGATGTAAAATCAAGCTCGAGTTGATTTTTGGAAAAGGCACTAAGTTCAAAAGATGAATGAACGACACAAACAATGTTCGCAAGAAATCAAAAAAATTTATTGTATGCGATCAAACAAAGTTGTAGCGAGATAACGAAATGCACAAGAAGAAAAACTAAGCTGCATCTCAAGAAATAAATTCAAATAAAAAATCTTTGAAAGAAGGAGCAAGGCATTTCGAATCAAGTAAGTCTCAGCTAATTTTAGACGAATAAAGTTTGCAAAAGAGAGCAATTTCACTCACAGCAAGTTTCCAAGATTTAAGGATTACGTGATTATACTAAGACAAGCTCAGGCTCATCCTGGAAGAGACAAGTTTCATGAAATTAAGGAATAGAATTGGGAAGATGATCAATTCATTTTTCAAGAAGAAATTTGAGAGAAAATCCCCATGAACATTACAAAAGAAAGGCTAGATCGAGGCGCAAAGATTTATTGGCACTCTCTTTCTCGCATAAAGCCTCATGTGGTTGTCTCTCCTCCGCACTGACATGACCGGTGCTCCCCACAGGGAGACACTTGATCAAATAGATTTCTCTCCCATTACTCCCATAAACTAGATCCTAAGTTCTACCGATTCTAACGGTGTTTCTTTATACGGTGCAATGGAAACCGGTCCAGCTCCCGGCACTAAGTTTACTACAAATTCAATCTCTCTCTGAGGTTGAAATTCTAGTATATCCTAAAAAAATATCTCGGGCAACTCTCTCGTAATAGGAATTCGGTCAAAACATCGTTCGCCACCTAACCAATTAGCAGTTAAAAAATGAACCCTTGTTATTCTGCTTCACTACATTTCACCGTCGCTGAGTTCAAATAATCACTCTGTTCAACTATCGGCACTTTTGATCCCTTAGATATAACTCAAATTGAACGCTTAAAACAATTTTACCCGCTTCCACTGTGTCACTCTGATTGTCAGCCTCCAAGAACCTAGCCATTCCTCCACGTTAACCTAAAATCGCTTCGTCTCATTAGCTGAAAGTCATCGATCGATGATTCATTTGGAAATCACGATTCTCATAATCTAATCATGTGTCATGAATGAATGCCGCACTCCAACATTATGCAAGGTCGTTAAAATTAGGTTAGTAGTTCATAATTACCTTGAACAAAAGAATCAAACGTGACTGCATTCTGGCTTTTTCTATGTGGACAATTCCAAGCCATATGCCCTAGTAACCCACAACTGTAACATAGACCTAACTCAGTCCTGCATGGCTCGTCTTGAAGGTACCTTCTGCATCTTGGGCACTTTAAATTATCCGGTTGAGTACTGACCTGCTTTTCCTCACTAGGTCATTGGTGGTTGTCGTTCCTTCGGTCATTGTTCTGGCCCTAAGGACATGGGGGAACATACCCATCTCTTTTGAAATTTTGGCTCCTTGGCGTAATCTTCTTTCCTTTCTCCTTTTTGTAGGATTCTCGATGGTCACTCCATGCCACCATAGTCCTTCTCGAGCATCCTCCTGTATTTTGACTCGTGTTAACCAACTCCAGAAAGCTCGCTATCTCCCTTGGTACCACAGCACTCGGACCATTATCTCCGCCTTCATGTCTATTACCACCCCCATTGCCACTTCTAGCTTGTTGTTCCGTTGATGCGGGTGGAAACAGTCTCTCAACAAATTTCCTTCGGCAAGTGTACCGAATTTGTCGTTGATGAGCGGATATTTTATACGCTTTTTGGGGTTAATTTCATATAGTTTTGAGTATGTTCTAGTTAGTTTTTAGTCTATTTTCATTAGTTTTTAGGAAAAAATCATATTTCTGGACTTTACTATGAGTTGTGTGTTTTTCTGTAATTTCAGGTATTTTTCTGGCTGAAATTGAAGGAGCTGAGCAAAAATCTGATTCAGGCTGAAAAAGGACTGCTGATGCTGTTGGATTCTGACCTCCCTGCACTCAAAGTGGATTTTCTGGAGCTACAAAACTCGAAATGGCATGATTCCACTTGTGTTGAAAAGTAGACATCTAGGGCTTTCCCGAAATATATAATAGTCCATACTTTGCATAAGAATAGACGACATAAACTGGCGTTCAACGCCAGTCCTCTGTCCAATTCTGGCGTCCAGCGCCAGAAAAGGATCAAAAGCTGGAGTTGAACGCCCAAACTGGCACAAAAACTGGCGTTCAACTCCACAAATGGCCTCTGCACGTGACTTGCTTAAATCTCAGCCCCAGCACACACCAAGTGGGCCCAGAAGTGGATCTCTGCATCATCTATCATAGTCCACTCATTTTTTGTAAACCTAGGCTACTAGTTTAGTATTTAAACAACTTTTAGAGACTTATTTTGCATCTCATGATATTTTAGATCTAAACTTTGTATTCTCTGACGGCATGAGTCTCTAAACCCCATTGTTGGGGGTGAGGAGCTCTGCTGTGTCTCGATGAATTAATGCAAGTATTTCTGTTTTCCATTCAAACACGCTTGTTCCTATCTAAGATGTTCATTCACGCTTAACTGTGATGAAGGTGATGATCCGTGACATTCATCACCTTTCTCAAACCATGAACGTGTGCCTGACAACCACCTCCGTTCTATATCCGATTGAATGAGTATCTCTTAGATTCTTTAATCAGAATCTCCGTGGTATAAGCTAGAACTGATGGCGGCATTCATGAGAATCCGGAAAGTCTAAACCTTGTCTGTGGTATTCCGAGTAGGATTCAAGGATTGAATGACTGTGACGAGCTTCAAACTCCTGAAGGCTGGGCGTTAGTGACACACGCAAAAGGATAGTACATCCTATTCCAACCGGATCGAGAACCAACCGGTGATTAGCCACGCTGTGACAGAGCGCGTGAGCGTAGTTTTCACTGGAAGGAAGGAAGGTAGCCATTGACAACGGTGATCCACCAACACGCAGCTTGTCATAGGAGGACGTGCGTGCGTGAACAAGAAGACAGAGGAGAGCAGAGATTCAGAAGACAAAGCATCTCCAAAACTCCAACATATTCTCCATTACTGCATAACAAGTAACCTTTGATCCATGCTCTATTGCTTATTTGCAGTTCAACTGATAAACATAATTGACTTCCTGACTAAGATTTACAAGATAACCATAGATTGCTTCAAACTAACAATCTCCGTGGGATTCGACCCTTACTCACGTGAGGTATTACTTGGACGACCCAGTGCACTTGCTAGTCAGTGGTACGAGTTGTGAAAAGTGTGATTCACAATTCGTGCACCAAGTTTTTGGCGCCGTTGCCGGGGATTGTTCGTGTTTGAACAACTGACGGATTACTTTGTTGCTTAGATTAGGAAAAATTTCTTTTTTTTTGTTTAGATTCTCTTATTATTTTCGTGTTAAAATTTTAGAATCCTTATTTTCTTTTTAAAAATAGTTTTCAAAAATAATTTCTCTATTAGATCATGTGCCAAACTTTAAGTTTGGTGTTTTCTTGTTGATTTTCCTTAAAATTTTCGAAAATTTTGGTTTGGTTTTCTAAAAATTTTTAAGTTTGGTGTTCCTTGGTGTTTTCCCTCCAAAATTTTCGAAAATAGGGAGCATTAGATCTAAAAAATTTTAAATCTTGTGCTATCTTATTGTTTTTCTCTTTCCTCTTAAAAATCAAAAATATCTTTTCTCTCTTTTTTAAAAACAAATTTTCGAAATATATTTCTAAAATTCAGATTTTTTATTTCAAAATTTAAAACTTTTTTTTTCAAAATCATCATATCCTTTTCAAAACTTCCTAACCACTTTCTCTCTCCTCAGTTTTTCGAAAATCTTCACTCAATTTTTATTTATTCTATTTTAATTTATTTTATTTTCGAAATAAATATATAAATAAATAAATAAAAATATTTTTCCTATTTTACATCATCTCCCTTTCTCCATCATGGATCTAAGTGGAAATGAACAGTCCAGGAGGACTCTGGGGTCATATTCAAACCCCTCTACTGCTTCATATGGGAGTAGTATCTGCATACCCTCCATTGGAGTCAGTAGCTTTGAGTTGAATCCTCAGCTCATTATCATGGTGCAGCAAAGTTGCCAGTATTCCAGTCTTCCATAGGAAGAACCTACAGAGTTTCTGGCACAATTTTTACAAATTGCTGACACAGTACATGATAAAGAAATAGATCAGGATGTCTACAGACTATTACTATTTCCATTTGCTGTAAAAGATCAAGCTAAGAGGTGGTTGAGTAACTAACCTAAGGCCAGCATAAAGACTTGGAAACAGCTGACAGAAAAATTTCTGAATCAGTACTTTCCCCCAAAACGGATGACACAGCTAAGGCTGGACATCCAAGGCTTTAAACAAGGAGATAATGAATCTCTTTATGATGCCTGGGAGAGATACAGAGAGATGCTACGAAAATGCCCCTCTGAAATGTTTTTAGAGTGGGTTCAGTTAGACATCTTCTATTATGGGCTTGCAGAAGGAGCTCAGATGTCTCTTGATTACTCGGCTGGTGGATCTATCCACATGAGAAAGACAATTGAAGAGGCTCAAGAGCTCATTGATACAGTTGCCAGGAATCAGCATCTGTACCTAAGCAGCAACCCTTCCATGAATGAAGAGGTTAAAACAGTAACTGCTGAACTCAGTCCTGTAAAACAAGCTGCTGAATTCAATCAGCAATTGGACTTTCAAACAAAGCAGCTAGCCGAATTTAAAGACAGGTTACAAGAGACAAGGATGGCTAATATACATATGGACGAACAGTTCAAGCAAACAAAGCAGCAGCTGTCAAAGCAAATAGCAGAGGAATGCCAAGCAGTTCAACTAAGAAGTGGGAAAACATTAAATACCCCACCTCAAGGCAGCAAAAAGCTAAAAAATGAGCAAACCACCCAAAATTCACCTGAGGACAGTAAGAGCCCAGGGAAAAATAATTTTGGCGCTAAAACGCCAGAAAACTGGTGGAAGGCTGGCGCTGAACGCCCAGACCATGGCCAAAACTGGCGTTCAACGCCAGAAATACAGCAGGACTGGCGTTCAACGCCAGAAATGGGCAAGGATCTGGCGTTGAACGCCCAAAATGGGCAGGATCTGGCGCTGAACGCCCAGAAAGAGCACAGTTCTGGCGTTCAGACGCCAGGAGCAGACAAGGAGCTGGCGTCCAGTTTCACTCCAGCTTCTAACTCTAGCACTCAAGTGCCAGTGAGGGATCAGACACACACAAATGCTGATAACAACCCCTCTAAAAAGGCTTCTTCAACCACTTCTGTAGGCAATAAACCTGCAGCAACTAAGGTTGAAGAATATAAAGCCAAGATACCTTATCCTCAAAAACTCCGGAAAGAGGAGAAGGATAAGCAATTTGCTCGCTTTGCAAATTACCTCAGGACTCTTGAAATGAAGATTCCATTTGCAGAAGCACTTGAGCAAATACCTTCTTATGCCAAGTTCATGAAAGAGATCTTGAGTCATAAGAAGGATTGGAGAGAAACAGAAAGAGTTCTCCTCACTGAAGAATGCAGTGCAGTCATTCTGAAGAGCTTTCCTGAAAAGCTTAAAGACCCTGGGAACTTTCTGATACCATGCATATTAGAAGATAATTGCACCAAGACAACTTTATGCGATCTTGGGGCAAGCATCAACCTAATACCTGCATCCACTATCAGGAAGCTTGGCTTAACTAAAGAAGTTAAACCAACCCGGATATGTCTCCAACTTGCTGATGGCTCCACTAAATACCCATCAGGCATGATTGAGGACATGATTGTCAGAGTTGGGCCATTCGCCTTTCCCACTGACTTTGTTGTGCTGGAAATGGAGGAGCACAAGAGTGCTACTCTCATTCTAGGAAGACCCTTCCTAGCAACTGGACGATCCCTCATTGACGTCCAACAAGGGGAAATAACCCTGAGAGCCAACGATGATGAGTTCAAGTTGAACGTTGTCAAAGCCATGTAGCATCCAGACACATCAACAGACTACATGAAAGTTGATCTTATTGACTCTTTGGTAGAAGAGATCAACATGGCTGAGAGTCTCGAATCAGAGTTGGAAGACATCTTTAAAGATGTTCAGCCTGATTTGGAGGATTCAGGGGACATGAAAGAGCCTCTGAACTTTCTTCTGAAAGAGGAAAAACCTCCTAAACCCGAGCTCAAGCCACTACCACCATCCTTGAAATATGCATTTCTGGGAGAAGGTGACACTTTTCCAGTGATCATAAGCTCTGCTTTAAATTCACAGGAAGAGGAAGCACTTATTCAAGTGCTAAGGACACACAAGACAGCTCTTGGGTGGTCCATAGGTGACCTTAAGGGCATAAGCCCAGCTAGATGCATGCACAAAATCCTATTGGAGGATAATGCCAAACCAGTGGTTCAACCACAGAGGCGGCTAAATCCAGCCATGAAGGAAATGGTGCAGAAAGAGATCACCAAGTTACTAGAGGCTGGGATTATTTATCCTATTTCTGATAGCCCCTGGGTGAGCCCTGTTCAAGTCGTCCCAAAAAAGGGAGGCATGACAGTGATTCATAATGAAAAAAATGAACTGGTTCCTACAAGAACAGTTACGAGGTGGCGCATGTGTATTGACTACAGAAGGCTCAATACAGCCACCAGAAAGGATCATTTTCCTTTACCATTCATAGACCAGATGCTAGAAAGACTAGCAGGTCATGATTATTACTGCTTTTTGGATGGCTACTCAGGTTATAACCAGATTGCAGTAGATCCCCAGGATCAAGAGAAAACAGCATTCACATGTCCATCCGGAGTGTTTGCTTATAGAAGGATGCCATTTGGGCTATGTAATGCGCCTGCAACCTTCCAGAGATGCATGCTCTCTATTTTCTCTGACATGGTGGGAAAATTTCTGGAAGTCTTCATGGATGACTTCTCAGTATATGGAGACTCATTCAGCTCCTGTCTTGATCACCTGAAACTTGTTCTGAAAAGATGCCAAGAAACCAACCTAGTTTTAAACTGGGAAAAGTGTCACTTCATGGTGACTGAAGGAATTGTTCTTGGGCATAAAATCTCAAACAAGGGAATAGAGGTAGATCAAGCAAAAATAGAGGTAATTGAAAAATTACCACCTGCCAATGTTAAGGCAATCAGAAGCTTTCTGGGGCATGCAGGATTCTATAGGAAGTTTATAAAGGATTTTTCAAAAATCGCAAAACCTCTAAGCAGTCTGCTAGCTGCTGACACACCATTTGTGTTTGACACAAAGTGCCTGCAGGCGTTTGAAACGCTGAAAGCTAAGCTGGTTACAGCACCAGTCATTTCTGCACCAGACTGGACATTACCATTTGAGCTAATGTGTGATGCCAGTGATCATGCCATTGGTGCAGTATTGGGACAGAGGCATGACAAGCTTCTGCATGTCATTTATTATGCCAGTCGCGTTCTAAATGATGCCCAGAAAAATTACACAACCACAGAAAAAGAACTACTTGCAGTGGTTTACGCCATTGACAAGTTCAGATCATACTTAGTAGGATCAAAAGTGATTATGTATACTGACCATGCTGCTCATAAATATCTACTCACAAAGCAGGATTCAAAACCCAGGCTCATCAGATGGGTATTGCTTCTGCAAGAGTTTGATATAGAAATAAGAGACAGAAAAGAGACAGAGAACCAAGCGGCTGATCATCTGTCCCGGATAGAGCCAGTGGAAGGGACGTCCCTCCCTTCTCTTGAGATCTCTGAGACGTTTCCTGATGAGCATTTATTCGCCATTCAGGAAGCACCATGGTTTGCCGATATTGCAAACTATAAAGCTGCAAGGTTCATACCCAAGGAGTACAACAGGATACAAAAGAAGAAATTAATTACTGATGCAAAGTACTACTTGTGGGATGAACCTTATCTCTTTAAGAGATGTGCAGACGGAATTATCCGTAGGTGTGTGCCTAGAGAAGAAGAACAGAGGATCTTGTGGCATTGCCACGGATCTCAATATGGAGGCCATTTCGGAGGTGAGCGAACAGCCACCAAGGTCCTCCAATGTGGCTTCTATTGGCCCACACTCTATAAAGATTCCCGAGAGTTTGTACGTAATTGTGACAGTTTCCAAAGAGCTGGTAACCTGCCTCATGGTTACGCCATGCCTCAACAAGGAATCTTGGAAATTGAGTTGTTTGACGTATGGGGAATTGACTTCATGGGACCTTTCCCACCATCATACTCAAACACTTATATTCTGGTGGCAGTTGACTATGTATCAAAATGGGTTGAGGCTATTGCCACACCCACCAATGATACTAAAACAGTGCTGAAGTTCCTCCAGAAACATATCTTTAGCAGGTTTGGTGTCCCTAGAGTACTAATCAGTGATGGGGGCACTCACTTCTGCAATAAACAGCTTTACTCTGTCATGGTTCGGTATGGAATTCGCCACAAGGTGGCCACTCCATATCATCCACAAACCAATGGGCAAGCTGAAGTCTCTAACAGAGAATTAAAGAGAATCCTGGAACGGACAGTAAATACCCGTAGAAAGGATTGGGCATGGAGCCTGGATGATGCTCTGTGGGCTTACAGGACAGCATTCAAGACCCCCATAGGGACATCTCCATACCAACTCGTGTATGGTAAGGCATGTCACCTGCCCGTGGAACTGGAACATAAGGCCTACTGGGCAACCAGATTCCTAAACTTTGATGCCAAATTAGCAGGAGAAAAATGATTGCTCCAGCTAAATGAGCTAGAGGAATTCAGATTCACAGCTTTCGAAAATGCCAAGCTTTATAAAGAAAAATAAAAAAAGTGGTATGACAGAAAGCTGTCATCTAGAATCTTTGAACCAGGACAGAAGGTCCTGTTGTTTAACTCTAGACTCAGGCTATTCCCTGGGAAACTGAAATCCCGGTGGAGGGGACCATACGTGATTACAAGTGTGTCACTATATGGTTATGTGGAGCTTCAAGATATTGATTCTGATAAGAAGTTCATTGTCAATGGACAGAGAATCAAGCATTATCTTGAAGGCAACATTGAGCAAGAATGCTCAAGGCTGAAGCTAGATTAAAAGCTTAGCAAGGTCCAGCTAAAGACAATAAAGAAGCGCTTGCTGGGAGGCAACCCAGCCATGGGGCAACAATCCTCTAAGCATTTTTGCCCTATTTCTATTTTTATTTTTATTTGTTTATATAGAGTTCATTGATAACAAGATAAATAATCATTTACAGAAGACATCGGCACACAAAACAGAGAAAAAGATCTCACTAGCAAGAAAACGTCAGTAAAAGTGCATTTTGGGCGTTCAACGCCCAAAATGGGCATCCACTGGGCGCTGAACGCCAGTGATGGTAGCAGCTGGGCGTTCAACGCCAGAAAGGGGCACCCACTGGGCGTTGAACACCAGTAATGGCAGCAGCTGGGCGTTGAACGCCCAGGAGAGCAGCATTTGGGCGCTGAACGCCCAAAACAGGCAGTGTTTGGGCGTTCAAATGCCAGGACAGCAGGGAGGAGCCAAATTCATTTTTCCACACGTATTTCCATTTTAATTTCAAATTTTATGTTTCAATGCATGATTTTTACATGAACATGTTAAGAACCCTGATTTCTAAAATCCTTAATTTCTAAAAATCCCTCTTTCCAAATTCAATCCAAACTCTTTTCAAAACTTTTCTGAAAACAAATCTATCTTTTTCACTCAAAAATCTTTTCAACTAATCCATATCTTTTTCAAATCTCCATATTATCTTTTTCAAAATTCAGATTTATCTTTTTCAAAAATCCATCATATCTTTTCAAAATTAAACTATATCTTCTATCTTATCTTTTTCAACTTAATCTTCTTATCTTATCTTTTCCAATTTTTCGAAAAACCCACCCCCCCATCCCTTTAAATTTGGGTTCGGCCTCCCTCCTCCTCCATCAACAATTGCACCTAGCTCTCCTTCTATCCCTCTCCTTTCTTTTCTTTTGCTTGAGGACAAGCAAACCTCTAAGTTTGGTGTGTTTATCCGAGATCACTAAGATCATGGCTCCTAAAGGAAAACAACCCACTCCAAGAGGCAAGAAAGAGAGCGTTCCAAAACCACTTTGGAATCAAGGGAAGTTCTTATCTAAAGAACATTCAGACCATTATCTTAAAGTAATGGGTCTGAGATCAGTGATCCCGGAATTTAGATTCGATCTGAAAGAAGATAAATATCCGGAGATCCAGAAGCAAATTCGAATCAGGAACTGGGAAGTCCTAGCTAATCCTGAAACGAAAGTGGGAAGGAACATGGTCCAGGAGTTCTATGCTAATATGTGGCAGACTGACAAGCAAAAACTATCTGGAACTGCCTTCTATAAATTTCGGACCATGGTCAGAGGGAAGATTGTTCATACCACCCCTGACAAGATCAGAGAGATCTTAAAGCTACCTCAGCTAAAGGATGATCTAGACTCCTTCAACAGGAGGATGATGAGAGCAGACATTGACCTGGATAAGATTCTAGAGGACATATGTATCCCTGGAGCTAGGTGGACCACCAACACAAAGGGTGTCCCAAATCAACTCAAGAGAGAGGATCTCAAACCAGTCGCCAGAGGATGGCTGGACTTCATTGGGCGTTCTCTGTTGCCTACTAGCAACCATTCTGAAGTCACAGTTAAAAGAGCAGTGATGATCCATTGCATCATGATGGGAAAAGAAGTGGAGGTTCATCAGCTGATTTCAACTGAACTCTACAAGATTGCTAACAAAATTTCAAAAGAGGCCAGGTTGGCTTATCCAAACGTGATTTCTCTGCTCTGCAAGGACGCTGGAGTAAGGATGGGAATAACTGAGTATATCCTAAGTGAAAAGCCAATCACCAAAGCATCAATGGAAAAACAACAAGCACAGGAGGATCCCATCAAGAAGAGAGCACAGGAATTCCTCCCAGAGATCCCTCAAGCTGAATACTGGGAGTATCTTGAGACATCCGTTACCAAGATACGGGAAGCTATGGAGCAAATAATAAAAGAACAGAAGGAACACAGTCAAATGCTGACCTATATGTTTAAAGAACAAGAGGAGCAAGGGCGTGACTTAAGGGAATTGAAGCACCAAAAGTCTTCTCTTGTAGGACCAAGCACCCCAAGGATCAGAGGAACCCCCGTTCCCTCAGAATAAAGGTTGTTAATTTCCAATTTCTGCCTTAACTCTATAACAGTGTCCTTATAGAAGTTTACCTTAGGAGTCATATAGTAGTAATTAGTATCTATTTTGATTTTATCTCCAATTAAGCTATAGTTTATTTTTCTCATCATCAGCAAACATGAATAAAGTAGTAGATCTCTTGAATAAGAGGCAATAAAATTTCGAGTTTTAATAAGAGAAATTCTAATTAGTTAAATGTGGTGGGAATGCTTTCTGTCTTCTGAATGAATGCTTGAACAGTGCATATGTCTTTTGAATTTGTTGTTTAAGACTGTTAAATATGTTGGCTCTTGAAAGAATGATGAACATGAGACATGTTATTGATAATCTGAAAAATCATAAAAATGATTCTTGAAGCAAGAAAAAGCAGCAAAGAACAAAGCTTGCAGAAAAAAAAAAGCGAAAAAAAATATAGAAAGAAAAAGAAAAAGCAAACAGAAAAAGCCAATAGCCCTTAAAACCAAAAGGCAAGGGTAATGAAAAGGATCCCAAGGCTTTGAGCATCAGTGGATAGGAGGGCCACGAAGGAATAAAATCCTGGCCTAAGCGGCTAAACCAAGCTGTCCCTAACCATGTGCTTGTGGCGTGAAGGTGTCAAGTGAAAACTTGAGACTGAGCGGTTAAAGTCAAGGTCCAAGCAAAACAAAGAGTGTGCTTAAGAACCCTGGACACCTCTAACTGGGGACTTGAGCAAATCTGAGTCACAATCTGAAAAGGTTCACCCAATTATGTGTCTGTGGCATTTATGTATCTGGTGGTAATACTGGAAAACAAAGTGCTTAGGGCCACGGCCAAGACTCATAAAGAAGCTGTGTTCAAGAATCATCACGCTGAACTAAGAGAATCAATAACACTATCTGAATTCTGAGTTCCTATAGATGCCAATCACTCTGAGCTTCAATGGATAAAGTGAGATGCCAAAACTGTTCAGAAGCAAAAAGCTACTTGTCCCGCTCATCTAATTAGAATCTGAGCTTCAATCAAAAACTCTGAGATATTATTGCTTCTCAACCCATTAGTCTTCTATTTTATTTGTCTAGTTGCTTGAGGACAAGCAACAGTTTAAGTTTGGTGTTGTGATGAGCGGATATTTTATACGCTTTTTGGGGTTAATTTCATATAGTTTTGAGTATGTTCTAGTTAGTTTTTAGTCTATTTTCATTAGTTTTGAGGAAAAATTTATATTTCTGGACTTTACTATGAGTTGTGTATTTTTCTGTAATTTCAGGTATTTTTCTGGCTGAAATTGAAGGAGCTGAGCAAAAATCTGATTCAGGCTGAAAAAGGACTGCTGATGCTGTTGGATTCTGACCTCCCTGCACTCAAAGTGGATTTTATGGAGCTACAGAACTCGAAATGGCATGCTTCCAATTGCGTTCGAACGTAGACATCCAGGGCTTTCCAACAATATATAATAGTCCATACTTTTCACAAGAATAGATGACGTAAACTGGCGTTCAACGCCAGTTCTCTGTCCAATTCTGGCGTCCAGCGCCAGAAAAGGATCAAAAGCTGGAGTTGAACGCCCAAACTGGCACAAAAACTGGCGTTCAACTCCACAAATGGCCTCTGCACGTGACTTGCTTAAATCTCAGCCCCAGCACACACCAAGTGGGCCCAGAAGTGGATCTCTGCATCATCTATCATAGTCCACTCATTTTTTGTAAACCTAGGCTACTAGTTTAGTATTTAAACAACTTTTAGAGACTTATTTTGCATCTCATGATATTTTAGATCTAAACTTTGTATTCTCTGATGGCATGAGTCTCTAAACCCCATTGTTGGGGGTGAGGAGCTCTGCTGTGTCTCGATGAATTAATGCAAGTATTTCTATTTTCCATTCAAACACGCTTGTTCCTATCTAAGATGTTCATTCGCGCTTAACTGTGATGAAGGTGATGATCCGTGACATTCATCACCTTCCTCAAACCATGAACGTGTGCCTGACAACCACCTCCGTTCTATATCCGATTGAATGAGTATCTCTTAGATTCTTTAATCAGAATCTCCGTGGTATAAGCTAGAACTGATGGCGGCATTCATGAGAATCCGGAAAGTCTAAACCTTGTCTGTGGTATTCCGAGTAGGATTCAAGGATTGAATGACTGTGACGAGCTTCAAACTCCTGAAGGCTGGGCATTAGTGACAGACGCAAAAGGATAGTAAATCCTATTCCAACCGGATCGAGAACCAACCGGTGATTAGCCGCGCTGTGACAGAGCGCGTGAGCGTAGTTTTCACTGGAAGGAAGGAAGGTAGCCATTGACAACGGTGATCCACCAACACGCAGCTTGCCATAGGAGGACGTGCGTGCGTGAACAAGAAGACAGAGGAAAGCAGAGATTCAGAAGACAAAGCATCTCTAAAACTCCAACATATTCTCCATTACTGCATAACAAGTAACCTTTGATCCATGCTCTATTGCTTATTTGCAGTTCAACTAATAAACATAATTGACTTCCTGACTAAGATTTACAAGATAACCATAGATTTCTTCAAACCAACAATCTCCGTGGGATTCGACCCTTACTCACGTGAGGTATTACTTGGACGACCCAGTGCACTTGCTAGTCAGTGGTACGAGTTGTGAAAAGTGTGATTCACAATTCGTGTACCAGTCGTCAAGTAAAAACTCACAATAGAGTGAGGTCGAATCCCACAGGGATTGATTGATCAAGCAACTTTAATTAGAAGAATGTTCTAGTTGAGCGAATCCAGAATTTGGGTTGAGAGTTGCAGAAAATAAAATGGCGGGAATGTAAATAATAGAAAAGTAAATGCTAGAATTAAAGGACTGAAAGTCAATGACTGAAAGTAAATTGCAGAATTGTAAATGGGAATGGGGGATTTGCTCATAAAAGTAAATGGCAGAAATTAAAGAGAATGGGTAAGATCAGAGATGGGGAGTTCATTGGGCTCAGGAGATGTTGCAATTCTCCGGATCAAGTTCATTTTCATCTCTTCCTCAATCAATGCACTCATTGATCTCCTTGGCAATCTTAATTGATTGAATTACAATTTCTTGCAATTCAATCTCTCAAATCTTGATCAATAGCCAATTCCTTGGTCAATTGCTCATGAGAAGAGATGAAGTATGGTCACTGATTATACCACATGCATTTCCCAAATCAAGTATTGAGAGGGTTATAGTCACATACCCATCCAAACCCAATTTGGTCCAGCATGAGGAAGCATTTCTAGCTTGATCTCTTCATTCCTCTTTCAAGGTTCAGAAGAGATCCAAGTTTGAATAGCTTCTTTTCCAAGATAACTACTCAATTGGATGAAGATCGAAAGCTTTCAAGTAAAATCAAGAGAAAAGATAGAAGAAGAATAATGAAAATTAGTATTGATCCATCAAATTACAACAGAGCTCCCTAACCCAATGAAAGGGGTTTAGTTGTTCATAGCTCTAAAAAATGAAAACAAAGATGGAGAATACATCATAAAACAAGAAGAATGCAGAAAAGGTAAAATACAGAAAGTAGTTATCTTTTCCAACTTTCCAGAACTCCCTAAACAATTCAAAGCTACTCCTATATATACTACTTTTCTCAGCTTCTAGTTGGCTCTTCAAGTCTTGGGCCTTTGGATCTTGAGTTTGAAGCAGTTTTCTTCTTCATTTGGGCTTGGCTTTACTTGCAGAGAGAAAGTGTGAAGTGGGCAGAGACTTTAGCTCAGGACGTTAGGGGTATTAACGTTTAGTGAAAATATGAGTTCGAGAACGTTAGTGACAATCAACTTTCTCACTAACGTTCCTAAGTAAAAGCCACGTTAACTTCAACGTTAGTGGCACAAACGTTGCCTCTAAGTCCTTCGCACACGTTATTGAGACTTAACATTCCCAATAACTTTGAAAAGACCCCTTTGTTCCCACGTTAGAGCCCACGTTAACTTAATTAACGTGGCTCTTTAACGTGGGCTTGCCATCCTTCGAGAACATTAGTGACACTCAACATTGTCACTAACGTTCCAAGGTGCCCCTATGTCTCACGTTAGAGTCCACGTTAACTAGGTTAACGTGGCTTCTAACGTGGCCATGCTTAGCCATCCTCAACGTTAGTGATAATGTTGAATGTCACTAATGTTGGCGTTTCTTTCACTCATCAACGTTAGCTTCCACGTTAACTAAGTTAACGTGGAAGTTAACGTGGCTCCTTGGGGGTTGTGTGGTTGCTTCCAATGTTAGTGACAATGTTGGGTGTCACTAACGTTGTCGACCATTCTTGCTTCTTACGTTAGCTCCCACGTTAACCAAGTTAACGTGGTATGTTTCTCCTTAGGCCAACGTTAGTGACAATGTTGAATGTCACTAACGTTGGCGTTTCTTCCCCCCTTTTAACGTTAGAGGCCACGTTAACTTAGTTAACGTGGACTCTAACGTAGCCACTTATGAGCATTTGCCAACGTTAGTGACAATGTTAAGTGTCACTAACGTTGGCTCAACTTCCCCTCTCCACGTTAGAGTTCACGTTAACTTAGTTAACGTGACTCTTAACGTGGTCATTGTGGCTTCGAGAGCGTTATTGGCAATCACTTTTCTCATTAACTTTGCAAGTTACCTCCCATTCCTTGCTTCCTTTGGTCCTGAAATCAAGCAATAGAGCGCATCAAAGTTCTAGTCCAAGTCATGGGCAATGCAACATATAATTTGTCACTAAACTCATGCAAAATCCTCATGAAATAATGTAAAATGCACAATGTATGCTTGAATCAAGATGTAAGTGAATATCTACCCAAAACTAGCTTATTTCCTAAGGGAATGCATGAAACTAACCTAAAAATAGTAAAGAAAAGGTCAGTGAAACTGGCCAAGATGCCCTGGCATCACAACACCAAACTTAAAGCTTGCTTGTCCCTAAGCAAGTACTGGAACAAGAGAATGATGAATAGAATGCCAAGAGATATAAGTCATTCTTGTGGAAGTCATATCACTGATTTTATGGTGGTTTCATGCATAGCAACTTAGGTTCATTCCTTTACTGGCTTTCAGACCTTTATCATATCCTAAAACACTCACCTTGTTTACATCCCATGAGACTTTTATTCATTGATCCCTTTATTGTCATTTCAGAGCTTATTGGTGTTCTTAGGCTAAGTGCTCTGTAAGGGGGCAACTTTTTAAGATAAGCTTTCAGCCAACACTCCCGAACCAGTTGGTTCAAGGTGCTAGGTGTTGAAGCACCCCTAAGGACTTACTCCCTCAAGTCTCTCCCCCATACATACACACCACAGGCATATAGTTCATTTATTTTCCTTCTTGAGACCTTGGTGTCCAGCACCTCTTTGGGTTACTAAATGCTCTGTGGTGAGGGTTACTCTTGATAATGGACTTTCAGCTGATAATCCCGGGTTAGTTAACCCAAGTTACCAAGTGATAAAGCACCCCTAAGAGCTTATTCATCCAAGTAGATCCCTCACACAGGAACACCACAGACACATATCTTAAGATCAAAACCATTGGTGCCTAGCCTTATTGCTTACTCTTTTTTCTTTTGTTTTTCCACTTTCATTATTCTTTTCTCTTTCTCTTATTAGGATCTTGTCATATACTTAGTCTCATGGGTATATTCAAAGCAAAGTATTCAGGTCAGATAGTTGTCATCCCACCTTATGGTTGAACCAACTTAGCTAACTTATGGTCATACCACAAACTCATGAATGTACTCCATAGTATGAACTCCACTCTGGTCTTTTGAAACATAAACATTCTCTCTTCATTTGATTCAAAAGGAACAAGCATACAAGTAAGTAAAGTAAGGATGCAGTGACATAAAGACTAGCACACAGAGACCTTCTTCAATACCAAAGACTTAAAAGACAAAATTTAAAAAGATTCAAACTAACATGGAAGCATGTTCTATTTCATACAAGATCTTCCTTATTTAAAGAATAGAAAACGATGGACTAAAAAGAACTCCACCACCTGTCATTCATGTGGATGCCCATGCTCTTTTCCTTGCTTGTCCTCCTTGTTTCCTCTTGCATTTCCTCGCATCCGTGCCAATCTTGCTTGCTTCCAATCCTCAAGTGCCTTCCTCACTGACTCATGACTCTCTTCCACCCTTTGTCTTTCCTCTCGTGCTAATTCATCCTTCATTTCTTCATACCTGGCTATTCCTGGATGCAGTATTGGCAGCTGTCCCACTAAGTAGCCGAGCCTGGCTTGAGTGTTTATGTGACGTCCTGTCTCGCTCATGTAAACTCCTTCTGCGAATGCCCTTTGCTCGTCCAATAGTTCTGCCTGTTCTTTTTGTCTTTGATGCATCTCATGTATGTGTGCCCCTTGATGTGCTTGGATGTTGATTAGCCTCTGGATGGATTCTTGTTGCTCGTTTTGCCTTTGTTCCATCCTGTTGAATGTTTCTCCCCATTGTTGTCCTTGACTTAGTTGCTGTTCCATCATTTGCCTTTGCCACTCACCTTGCTGAGTCATCCATCTTGAGAGTGCTTCCTCTTGCTGCCCCATCATCTGTAGTTGAAGCTCTTTCTGTGCTCCTTGGCTTTCCAAATATTGTCTAGACAAGCCATCAATGGCTTCCTGCAATTGGTGCATGTCCAAGGTCTGTTGTGCTTGACCCTCTAAGACTTGTCCTTCCACTACTTGAGGAGCTGTCCTCTTCCTTTGCTTCCGCTGAGGCAAAGGGGATGCTGCAGCATTCATCCTTCGTACAGTTATTGGGATGCCTTCCTTTATCCACATGGGGTTCTCATCTTCAAAAACCACCCCAGCTTTCTTGCATATTCGGTAAATAGTGCTGGCGTAACCTAACGTTCCTCTTGAGTCGCTTTTCTCTGCCATCTTTCTAATACCTTCAGCTATGAGTTCATGGACCTTGATTTCTCCTCCCTTCAGTATACAGTGCACCATTGTGGCTCTCTTGACATTCACCTCCGAGTTGTTTGCAGCTGGGAGAATAGACCTTCTCACTAGCTCAAACCACCCCTTGGCTTCAGGAGTGAGATCTGTTCTCTTGATGAACTTTGGTTTATTTCCCGCACCCCTTTCCCAGTCAGCTCCTGGTACACAAATATCTTGCAGAATCTGGTCATAATTGGGGTTGTCCAATCTTGAGTGATAGCTTTCTTCTTCAAACTGTATAGACCGTAGCTTCAATGCCCTCATGACACTCATGGGACCAAAGTCCACCATCTTTCCTCTCAAAAAGCTTGTATAAGACTCATCTTTCTTATCATATCGAACCGCATTTGCATAAAATTCTCTTATGAGGTTTGCATTCACCTTAATGACCGGGTCAGTGAGGAGCTCCCATCTTCTCCTTTCTATCTTCTCTGTGATTTCGGGGCACTCAGTCTTTTTAACTTGAAATCCCAGCTCATAAATGATTTCTTTATCAACCATCCACCCGTATTGCAATGCATGATGCAAGCTTCTAAATCTCTTTTCATCATATGGGTGTTCTTCCATGGGTTCCTTTCCCTTCCTTCTTTTAGAACCCGAAGACGCCATGAATGATAGTTAATATGTGAAGGTGGCAAAGTTGTGGAGATTTTTGGTTGTTTAGGGTTTTATTGCAATGAAGAGAGTGAGGTGGGAAAAAGGTTTTTAATGGGGTAGGGAGTGTCTTGTACCGAAATGGAGAGTGGTGAAGATTGGGAATGACAATGAAGGTGGGTACGGAACAAGGGTCATTTATATAGAGAAGTTGTGAGAGAATGGAGGGTGTGGATTGATGGAGTGGTTACTTGATGGACGGTTGGGGTGATGCATGGATAAAAGACAAGGATCATCACTTTATGAATGAGATTGCTCGGTCTTTTAGGGGTTCTATTTTTCCAATGTTGCATGGCAACATTTTCTAATGTATTCCCTTTTTAGAACAAGTGTGTAGCCCTTCCTTTTGTGGTGTCCGATCCTTCTTTGTTTAGTTGTCCAATCCATTCCTTTTAATGCTTCTTTTCTTTTCCTATAAAGATAACATAAGGAAAGTGAGACATAATATCAAAAAGACAATTTAGCCTTTACGGCTATAATTAACTAACTAAGTGTGTGTCCCTTTATGCATTTTGGTGGCACCATGGGGTGACACCAAACTTAGTTTGAAGCATTGTAATGAAAAGTTTTGTTCAAAGCTCCCAAGATTAGCATGCATCTTGGTTTGCTTTGAACACCAAACTTGTTCCTCACTATATACTGCACAATAAGGACTTCACCAAGTTTGGGTTGGAATTTATGAATATTGCTTCTTTTTTTTTTTTACTATTTTCTAAAAACATATAAAACATGGGTTGCCTCCCATGAAGCGCTTCTTTAGCGTCACTAGCTTGACGTTTTTCCTTCATCAGGGTGGTTGATAGTGCTTAAAGTCCTCCCCTCTTGTTGTGGACTTATATCCATTGGTTGGATCAATGGTCTCCACATGTTCCAGGGAAAGAACTCTGTTGATAGTGAAGACCTTAGGTAACTGAGATGGTACAGTGGGGAGATTAGGGGGAATATCTGGGAAGTAAGCTGAGACAACTCTATCCCCTGGAGAGAAGTCTTCCGTAGGGATCTTCTTGTTCCTCCACCTCCTTGGTACCTTCTTTTTTGTTTCTTTTGAGGTTGCCTTGCCCTCGGTAACCTCTTTTTCTAAAGGAGTTGTGATGCTATCTTTACCTGCCTCTAGAGGTTTAGGTTCCTCCAACTTTTCCTTGAGCTGTGGTAATTGTTGTTTTCCTTGTTTATCAATTAAGGGGATCTCAGAATGAACTGGCTGTGCTTTAGTGCTTGTCTCCTCTTTCAGTGTCTCATTATCATTTGTGCTTAGTTCCTTGTCCTCTTGATCTATTTCTTGTGAGAGTTTAAAAACATTGAAGCTGAGTCGTTCATCATGGATTCTCAATATTAGCTCCCCTTTCTCTACATCGATAAGTGCTCTAGCCGTAGCTAGGAATGGTCTTCCCAATATGATTGGGCGAGTGTGACTCTCTTCCATGTCCAGGATGATAAAGTCTGTTGGGAGAAAGTATTTCCCAACCTTTAGCAACACATTTTCCACCACTCCTATTGCTTGCTTTTGAGATTTGTCAGCCAGTCTGATGATTACATCTGTGGGCATTATCTCATTGATCTGCAGCCTCTTCACCAGGGATAAGGGCAGTAAGTTGATGCTGGCCCCCAAATCACATAGTGCTCTATTGAACATAGTTTCACCTATGGCACAAGGGATGTGAAAACTCCATGGGTCTCTTCTTTTTGTAGGCAACTCTGGTTGAATAAGGGCACTACATTCCTTGTTCATCACTATAGTCTGGCCTCCTTTGAGTGAGCTTTTCCTGGGAAGAAGTTCCTTCATATACTTGATGAATGCAGGCATTTGTTGAATCGCCTTGATGAATGGTATATTTACATGCAGAGATGCAAACAAGTCTAGGAACCTTGAGTATATTCTCTTTCCCACAGCACCATTGAGCAGTTGAGGGAAGGGTGCATAGAGCTTCAGCAACTCTTGTTGTGAGATTTCTGGTTCTTAGTGATCTCTATCCTCCTCCTTTGTTGAGTTGTCTTCAGGTTGTTCGAAAAGTTTGCCTTGCTTGTCTTCAGTCTCTTGATCACTTGTAGTGACCATTTTGCAATCTTCCCATCTTACTTTCTTTGCTTCTCCTTTGGGGTTTTTCTCCATGTCACTTGGGAAGCCATCAGTAGGTTTGGGAATCTTCTCAGCTAAACATCCCACTTGGAATTCCAGCTTCCTAATGGTCTCTCCCTGGTTCTTAATATTGGCTCGCACCTCCTCTTTGAACACCTTATTTTCTTGAATCTCTTGGCATATTCCTTCAAGTAAGGTTTCAATCTTAGAGAGCTTGTCATCAATTGATGGTTGATTCAGAGCAGACGTGCTGTTCTGGTTTTGATAGGCTTGTGGAGAAGTGTTGTTGTGGGGGTGTTGAGATGTCCTCTGTGTGAATTGTTGGTGAGCTGCATTGTTGTTGGAGTTGAAACGTCTCTGGTCTTGGTTTTGATCTTGCTGACTTCCCCACCCAAAGTTTGGGTGGTTTCTCCATCCAGGATTGTAGGTCTTGGAGTATGGATCATAGTTTTGCCTTGGTGAATTCCCAATGTAATTGGCTTGCTCCTGACTACCCTCTACTTCTTCATTCACTCCTTCTTGGGTTGTTGATGAAGTGGAGATTGCTGCTACTTGGTTCCTCTCCATCTTCTTGGTGAGGTCAGCCAGCTGCTGGGTAATGAGCTTGTTTTGGGCCAACAGGGCATCTACATTGTTTAGCTCCATTACTCCTCTTGTGTTCCCTCTTTCGGAAGCATATAAGTAGTCGTTCTCTGCTACTGTTTCAATAACATCTATGGCTTCCTCAATAGTCTTCTTCTTGTTCAAAGATCCTCCGGATGAATGGTCTACGGCCTTCTTTGACTCATAAGAAAGCCCTTCATAGAAAATGTGCAGCTGCACCCATTCGTTGAACATATCTGGTGGGCACCTCCTTGTTAGGTCTTTAAACCTCTCCCATGCTTCATATAGAGTCTCACCATCTTGTTGCCTAAAATTTTGGACCTCAGCTCTCAGCCTATTGATTCATTGAGGAGGGTAAAATCTTGCTAAGAATTTGTTCACCACGTCTTCCCAAGTTGTCAAGCTTTCCCTTGGGAAAGATTCCAGCCACTTGGCTGCTTTGTCCCTGAGTGAGAATGGAAATAAGAGCAGTCTATAGGCGTCAGGATGAACACCATTAGACTTCACTGTGTCACATATTCTCAGGAAGGTGGTTAAATGTTGATTGGGGTCTTCTTGAACACCTCCTCCAAACGAACAGTTGTTCTGAACAAGGGTGATGAGCTGTGGTTTAAGTTCAAAGTTGTTGGCATGGATTGTTGGCTTTTGGATGCTACTTCCATAATTGCCTGGGTTTGGATTGATGTAAGAGCCCAAAACTCTTCTATCCTCCCCAGCATGATTTACTCTACCTCCTCCCCATGGTTGTGATCCTCTTCTTCATGATGGTTTTCCATGTTGTCTTCTATGTTTGGTTCAAAGAATTCCTCCTCTTCCTCAGCACCAACCACTTTCTTTCCTCTTGCCTCCCTCCTTAATCTAAGGAAGGTCCTCTCAGGTTCAGAATTGAAGGAAGTTGAAGCCCCGCTCCTTCTCCCTGTCATACAACCATCAAGTGCAAGCAAGAAAAGATAGGTGCAGAAAGTATTTTTGTCAGAATTACTGTTAGTTGTGGGTGATGCAATATATCAAACAGTTAGTGGGTTAGCAAATAGAATTGAAAATAACAAAGAAAAATAAAAGAGTAGAGGGGGAAGGGAAGAAGTTTAACTAAAACAGAAAGTAAATCACTCAAACAGAAAATGAAATTCACAAAATAAAAATGCTCAATCTAGTGATCTTCCAATTTAATCATTGTTGATGCACAATCAATCCCCGGCAACGGCGCCATAAACTTGATGCGGGTGGAAACTGTCTCTCAACAAATTTCCTTCGGCAAGTGTACCGAATTTGTCGTCAAGTAAAAACTCACAATAGAGTGAGGTCGAATCCCACAGGGATTGATTGATCAAGCAACTTTAATTAAAAGAATGTTCTAGTTGAGCGAATCCAGAATTTGGGTTGAGAGTTGCAGAAAATAAAATGGCGGGAATGTAAATAACAGAAAAGTAAATGCTAGAATTAAAGGACTGGAAGTAAATGACTGAAAGTAAATTGCAGAATTGTAAATGGGAATGGGAGATTTGCTCATAAAAGTAAATGGCATAAATTAAAGAGAATGGGTAAGATCAGAGATGGGGAGTTCATTGGGCTCAGGAGATGTTGCAATTCTCCGGATCAAGTTCATTTTCATCTCTTCCTCAATCAATGCACTCATTGATCTCCTTGGCAATCTTAATTGATTGAATTACAATTTCTTGCAATTCAATCTCTCAAATCTTGATCAATAGCCAATTCCTTGGTCAATTGCTCATGAGAAGAGATGAAGTATGGTCACTGATTATACCACATGCATTTCCCAAATCAAGTATTGAGAGGGTTATAGTCACATAACCATCCAAACCCAATTTGGTCCAGCATGAGAAAGCATTTCTAGCTTGATCTCTTCATTCCTCTTTCAAGGTTCAGAAGAGATCCAAGTTTGAATAGCTTCTTTTCCAAGATAACTACTCAATTGGATGAAGATCGAAAACTTTCAAGTAAAATCAAGAGAAAAGATAGAAGAAGAATAATGAAAATTAGTATTGATCCATCAAATTACAACAGAGCTCCCTAACCCAATGAAATGGGTTTAGTTGTTCATAGCTCTAGAAAATAAAAACAAAGATGGAGAATACATCATAAAACTAGAAGAATGCAGAAAAGGTAAAATACAGAGAGTAGTTCTCTTTTCCAACTTTCCAGAACTCCCTAAACAATTCAAAGCTACTCCTATATATACTACTTTTCTCAGCTTCTAGTTGGCTCTTCAAGTCTTGGGCCTTTGGATCTTGAGTTTGAAGCAGTTCTCTTCTTCATTTGGGCTTGGCTTTACTTGCAGAGAGAAAGTGTGAAGTGGGCAGAGACTTTAGCTCAGGACGTTAGGGGTGTTAACGTTTAGTGAAAATATGAGTTCGAGAACGTTAGTGACAATCAACTTTCTCACTAACGTTCCTAAGTAAAAGTCACGTTAACTTCAACGTTAGTGGCACAAACGTTGCCACTAACGTTGCCTCTAAGTCCTTCGCACACGTTATTGAGACTTAACATTCCCAATAACTTTGAAAAGACCCCTTTGTTCCCACGTTAACTTAGTTAACATGGCTCTTTAACGTGGGCTTGCCATCCTTCGAGAACGTTAGTGACACTCAACATTGTCACTAACGTTCCAAGGTGCCCCTATGTCTCACGTTAGAGTCCACGTTAACTAGGTTAACGTGGCTTCTAACGTGGCCATGCTTAGCCATCCTCAACGTTAGTGACAATGTTGAATGTCACTAACGTTGGCATTTCTTTCACTCATCAACGTTAGCTTCCACGTTAACTAAGTTAACGTGGAAGTTAACGTGGCTCCTTGGGGGGTTGTGTGGTTGCTTCCAACGTTAGTGACAATGTTGGGTGTCACTAACGTTGTCAACCATTCTTGCTTCTTACGTTAGCTCCCACGTTAACCAAGTTAACGTGGGAGTTAACGTGGTATGTTTCTCCTTAGGCCAACGTTAGTGACAATGTTGAATGTCACTAACGTTGGCGTTTCTTCCCCCCTTTTAACGTTAGAGGCCACGTTAACTTAGTTAACGTGGACTCTAACGTAGCCACTTATGAGCATTTGCCAACGTTAGTGACAATGTTAAGTGTCACTAACGTTGGCTCAACTTCCCCTCTCCACGTTAGAGTTCACGTTAACTTGGTTAACGTGACTCTTAACGTGGTCATTGATGGCTTCGAGAGCATTATTGGCAATCACTTTTCTCATTAACTTTGCAAGTTACCTCCCATCCCTTGCTTCCTTTGGTCCTGAAATCAAGCAATAGAGCGCATCAAAGTTCTAGTCCAAATCATGGGTAATGCAACATATAATTTGTCACTAAACTCATGCAAAATCCTCATGAAATAATGTAAAATGCACAATGTATGCTTGAATCAAGGTGTAAGTGAATATCTACCCAAAACTAGCTTATTTCCTAAGGGAATGCATGAAACTAACCTAAAAACAATAAAGAAAAGGTCAGTGAAACTGGCCAAGATGCCCTGGCATCATCCGTCCTACCCATCGCTCGGCTGGTCGTAGCAGCAACAACACTAACGGCAGTAGCCACGCTCATTATTGCAGTTACGAATTTAGTTAAACTACCTACCGGTACGGTTACCTCGTTGCCTCTTTGTCCTCGACCTCAACCTTGTCTATGAGTTACCATTCTGGGTCCTGTCCACACCAAACAAGCGATATCAAAGTGATTAGTCTTAATATCTCAAGTAAGTGCTTCAAATTTCCAAAGGTATTGTTCCGATGGTTACCTGAAACTGTAGGTCGATCTCGGTCGAGATATGCGGTGGTGGCCGGAGCTGACGTGTCCGACTTGTTGGACTTGATGGTGCTGCTGATCCGTCGTCACCGGAGGGTGGTAGTACCTGCAAGAGACTCTGATGCTTAAGTTAGCATGGGCTTTAAGCAGGATTTTAGTAGAATCAGAGTATGAGTTATACCTGGGTGCTCTAGTGTATTTATAGTAGTATGGAGTGACCTTCTTGATAAGATAAGTTAGTTATCTTATCTTATCTTTGAGTAAAGTCATCTTATCTTTAAGGGGAACTGCTCTTATCTTTCCAGGCTTTGGCTGCCTTTAGATTGGGCTATGTTCCTTCGTTTGGGCCTTTCTTGGGCCTTTGTAGCGATTTGGCCGAAACTCCTTGAGAGGAGGTCAGGTAATGCTGACCTGGAGAGGTCGGTCGACTTGTCATTAATCAGCCCGGGTCGTGTAACTCGACCCAGGACATGAACAGTGCCCCATCTTGAGCGTGGTCTTCCTTTTGAGGTCGGGTCTTTTTAGACTTCGATCTCTTTTGGAGAAGCCGAGCTCGATCATTTTTTGTTGATCTCGTTGTAGAACTCCTATTTAGTGACTTGAATGCGGAGCGTTTCCTTTTTAATTGCAGCGCGCGTTGCACTTTTCTTGGAAATGTGCGAAGTTTTAAAGACTTATTAACTCTCCTTTTGCCGTTTCCTTTGCTTCCCTCTCTCATTTTGGTTTTTCAAAGATTTACTTCAGTTTCTTCTTTCACTTTTCTCTCAGACTCCTTGCTGGCACTTCGTTCTTTTGTTCTCAAATCTTTCCATTCTTCGCGCTTCCTTCTTTCTTTGCTCGGAAAGCAATTGTTTGGCGTGGTTTCGTCGTTGGTTCGGTCTCTGAGGGTTTATCATTTCCTCTTCACTGCAAGTTAGTTTTTTGTCTTCTCTCTCTCTTTTACTTTTCACGCCGTTCCTTTTATTGCTTGTGTTTGTTTGGGGATGAAAAAGTTTTGATCCTTGTTTGGATTTAGAAAGTTTGAATCTTTTCTGCATCGTTGTGCCTGTAATGCGCGCCTGGAGGGTTTATTTGATTTGTTGCTTGTTTCTTCCCCTTTTACTTGATTTCTTTATGCATAGATCTTCTTCTATCTATATCTTGGAGTAATGAACTATGAATCTTGAAACAAGGTTGCATCTTTTTTATGATTTCTGCATGCTTGATGTTTGCTGTTTGGTATGGATCTTCTTTGTCAGAGAAGAATTGATCTTTTGTGTTTTTAGGGCTTAGATTGAAAGATTTTTTCCTGAATTCTTACTTCATTATTGCCTCCAAAGGATGCCCCTGGACCTTGGTGTGAGTCCTGGGGTTTTCTTTTACTGCTGTTTCTGAGTCTTTTAACATTCGTATGCTATTGTCCGAGTTATCTCCATACTTGTCCGAGATGTCTCCTATTTTGTCCGAGCTGTTTGATTAGTAACCCATTTTTCCTTTTTCTCACTGTAGGACTAGTTGACCCATGTCTTCTCGAAAAAATATTGTTGAGATGTCTACCAAGGTCCCGGATGGCATGTCCGACTAGCTAGACTCCCTTGTTTTGATGTGTGTTTCTGTGGTTGATTCTGAGTACTGTGTGCGGCTTAGGAGGCATCATAGGATTTGTAGTAGTAAAGAGCAGGAGAAAAACTACGAGTTAGTAGCGCCTAACCCTGATGAGAGGGTTTGTTCTCCTTCTCTGACTCAAGGAGAACGTCCCTTCTTTTATGCGTATGATTAATTTTTTAGCCAAATGAACATCACCATTCCTTTTACTTCCTTTGAGACCGACCTGTTGTGGTCCTGCAACGTAGCTCCTTCTCAACTTCACCCAAACTCGTGGGGCTTCATAAAAATCTTCCAATTGTTGTGCCAAGAGCTGGATGTCCGACCTTCTCAAACTCTCTTTCTTTACCTTTTTGTTTTGACGAAGCCAGGGGCAGCTAAGAAGAAGGCTTCCTGGATTTCTTTCCGAGCTGCCCAGGGAAAGAAAGTTTTTTCTATGTACGATGAGTCTTTTAGGGATTTTAAGAACTTCTATTTCAAGGTCCGAGCTGTTGAAGGAGCTCGGCCTTTCTTCTTGGAACAAAATGATGAGCCAGCTTTCCCTTTATGCTGGCAAAAGAATGTGGTGGTACCTAATTATTCTTGGGAAATGTTGGATGAAGTTGAGCAGGCTTTTGTAAATGTACTAGAGGAAAATTGGGGGGAGCCTCCCCATCTCGATACGAAGAGGTTCTTGGGGGATTCCTCTGTTCTTCGAACTGAATTGAGTAGCTACCGATCTCTTTTTTTTTGTCAATCCATCCCTTTCTCATTTGCAACTCTGGCTTTGCTGCTTTCTTTTTCAGAGATGGTGAAAACTACAGATTCCATGAAGGCCTTTAAGCGAGCCAGGAAAGTGACTGCTGCTCAGAAAATCTCGGCCAAAGGTCCTGGGGAGGGATCTTCCAAGGTTACATTGAGGAGGTCGACCTTGGACACTTCTGGACCAAGGAAGATCATCCCAACTCCCCAAGTTCGTTTGGCTTCTTCTGATCCTCCCCAGACGACCTCTGGTGCTGCCTCTCCCTCTACTGATGGTCCTCCACCCAAGAAGCAGAAGACTGTTGAACCCTATAATCTGGATGCCCCTGACTTTGATGCTATGGGGTTTGTTGATAACCAGATTGCCCCTTATGGCCGACTTTCTATGGACGACGTGTCCATCCTGCACCACCTGGATTTCATCACCAGTAGTAGTATTCGGATGGCACACATGGGTGCAGCTTTGTTTCGCTCAATCCAAGACTCTCCCGTCCATGCGACGAAGGATTTTATGCTGGAAGCAAAGTCGAAGTATGACAGGATCAAGGGGTTAAAGGATGAGCTGGATGCCAAAGTGGCCAAGTTAGAACTAGATGTAGAGAAAGAGAAATCCAGGGCTATTGCTGCGGAGGCTGCTACGAATCTGGCTGAGGAGATGGCCAAGAAGTCAAAGGAGAGTTATACTCGAACTTATGGCGAGTTGCTGGAGACCAGGGAGAGGTTGGAGTCTGCTCAAGCTAACTATACTGAGCTCCAAGGTCATCTTGTAGGCAGTGTGACTGATGCTTATGAAAACTTGAAGGCTCAGGTTCGAGTTCTTACTCCAAGGTCATCTTGTAGGCAGTGTGACTGATGCTTATGAAAACTTGAAGGCTCAGGTTCGAGTTCTTACTCCTAAGCTCGACCTGACTCTCTTTAGTTTGGACAACATTGTGGAGGATGGAAAAATCATCCCTGCCCCGAATGATAAAGAGGAAAATCCTCCCCATGTGCCGCCTGTCAAAGCCTCTGCCACCGCGACTTCTTCAAATCCTTCTCCCGAGGTCGACCGTTCCCAACCCGATCCGGATTGTGACATACTCAATCTTGAGGATGGGACCGTGGACACTGTCCCTGTGAATATCATTCCTCCTCCTTTTGCTACTGACGCTGCTACTGGGGAAATTTTGCACCCCTTATGATTTATATGTTTTTGTCTCCACAGCCCGACTTGTGAGATTTTGAACTCTATTTTTGTAATTTCTGTTATTACTTGGTTCCTTTGACTGTTAGTTGCTTCTATGCAACTTAGTAGATAAACAAAGTACTTTTGAACTCTTGAGGTCCTCTTCTAGGTTGCCTCCTCAGTCTTTTTAATGATTGCTATGTTTCTTTTGATGTGTTTGTTTGCAACCTTTGATGTTTCCAGGAATCTTTAGAGTGTTAGAATTTGCTATCCGACCTCTTTTGATTGCCTTTGTGTTTGTTCGTTTCCTGCTTTAGTCAGAGTGACCTTTGAGGCTAGCTTTGTTCGATGACTTGCTAATGTTCTTCTGAACAATTTTGATAGCTTTTTGTGAGGTCGTGGCTTTTTAGGTCGAGATATGACCCTTCTAGCGCACGCCTTTTGTTAGTCGACTTCTCTTGTTGCTCCTCCTCGAGTTATTTTTAGTAATCCAATTTTAATCAGGGCTGGCCAAGCCTCTTTCTATAGATTACTTTTTATAACTTTGTCGCTTTGATTGGTCTGGTCCGACTTCTTCTTCGTCGGTCCTTTCTAAGTTATTTCTAGTAATCTATTTTTACTCAAACCTTGTCAGGCCTCTTTCTATGGATTACTTTTTATAACTTTTGTAGCTTTTATGTCGATAGATCCGACTTCTTCATGTCGGTCCATTCTAAGTTATTTTTAGCAATCCATTTTTACTCAGACCTCGTCAGGGCTTTTTCTGTGGATTACTTTTTATAAATTTTGTCGCTTTGGTCGATTGGTCCGACTTCTTCATGTCGGTCCATTCTAAGTTATTTTTAGTAATCCATTTTTTTCTCAGACCTCGTCAGGCCTCTTTCTATGGATTACTTTTTATAACTTTTTGCATTAGTCTGTTTTTATCGCTTTTTCATCTTGCTGATTTTGTCGAAGTCGGGTGGTGAGTTTGGTTCTCACTTTGCCGACCTTTGTAGAAATTCGGACGATGAATTCTATTTTCATCGTGGTCGGGCGGTGAATTTATTTTCACCTTGCCGACCTGTAGCATTGTAATCGGGCGATGGATTTTTGCGTTCAGATTAATGCGTCTTGGTAGAGAAACTTTGTAGAGAATCTGAAAAGTTTTATTCCAATAGAAAGTAGACATATAGGCAAATAAAATATATACATGTGGGTGTTTACCCCTCTAAGTCAGGAAATTTTACAGATCTTGGCTTGGTGCCTCATTAAAAAACCTTTTCAAGAAAAAGAGTGCACCTTGACCTAAGATCTTTATTACCTTCTAACTATAATACCTTCTTAGGTTGTAGGCATGCCACGACCTTGGTAGCTCTCGCCCTTCGAGTTTGGACACCCTGTAGTGGCCTTTTCCCAGTACCTCTGTGACTTGGTAGGGTCCTTTCCAATTAGCTGCTAGCTTCCCCTCTCTTGGTCGACTTGTTCCAATATCATTTTGGATTAGGATGAGGTCGTTGTTAGCAATGCTTCGCTGTACTACCTTCCGATTGTATCTTGAGGCAATTCGACGTTTTAGTGCCTCCTCCCTGATCCGAGCTCTTTCTCGGATTTCTGGAAGTAGGTCGAGCTCTTCTTTTTGGAGTTGAAAGTTGGCCTCTTCATTGTAGTAGATCATTCTGGGGGATCCTTCTTCGATTTCTACTGGGATCATTGCCTCCATTCCATAAGCTAATTGAAAAGGTGATTCCTTTGTGGTGGAGTGTGGAGTTGTCCGATATGCCCATAGGACTTGTGGGAGCTCTTCAGCTCAGGCTCCCATTGCGTCCTGTAGTATCCATTTTAACCCAGCCAATATGACTTTATTAGCTGCTTCTGCTTGTCCATTAGCTTGTGGGTGTTCTACGGATGTGAATTGGTGCTTTATTTTCAAGTCAGCTACCAACTTCCTGAAACCTTTGTCTGTGAATTGGGTGCCATTGTCCGTGGTGATGGAGTAAGGAACTCCAAACCTTATAATAATATTTCTATACAAGAATTTCTGACTTCTTTGAGCAGTGGCATTAGCTAGGGGCTCTGCCTCAATCCATTTTGTGAAGTAATCCACCCCTACAATAAAGAACTTGACTTGTCCTGATCCTTGGGAAAAGGGTCCAAGGAGGTCGAGTCCCCATTTTGTGAATAGCCAAGGTGATGTCACGCTAATGAGATCCTCTGGTGGGGCGATGTGGAAGTTAGGATGTTTCTGACATGGTTGACATGTCTTTACGAACTCTGTTGCTTCCTTTTGCAAAGTCGACCAAAAGAATCTGGCTCGGAGTACTTTTTTGGAGAGAGCTCGTGCTCCCAAATGGTTGCCACATATGCCACTGTATATTTCTTCCAAGACCTCCTTTGTGTTAGAGGTTGGCACACATATTAATAGGGGTGTCGAGATTCCTCTCTTGTATAAGATGTTGTTTATGATGGTGTAGTATTGTGCTTCTCGTCTCAGCCTCTTTGCCTCGTTCTTATCTGTAGGGAGTGTCTCTGACTTGAGGTAATTGATTATGGGAGTCATCCATCTTTGATCCTAACCTGATATGGCTAAGACCTTTTCTTCCTCTGAGAATGATGGGCTTTGTAGTATTTCCTGGATGAGACTTCTATTATTGCCCCCTGGTTTGGTGCTGGCTAATTTTGAGAGTGCTTCAGCTCGAGAGTTCTGTTCCTGAGGTATGTGGCAGACCTCATATTCCCCGAGTTATCCGAGCTGTTCCCTGGTTTTGTCCACGTACTTTTTCATGGTAGGGTCCTTAGCTTGGTAACTCCCTGCTATTTGTGAGGTGACTACTTGCGAATCGCTAAAGATGATAAGCTTTTGAACTCTAACTTCCTTAGCCAGTCTCAAACCAGCTAGTAATGCCTCGTATTCGGCCTGGTTGTTTGAAGCAGGGAACTCGAATTTTAGGGAGAGTTCGATTTGGATTCTTTGGTAGCTTTCTATTATCACACCTGCACCACTCCCAGTTTTGTTTGAAGAGCCGTCTACATAGAGATTCCATTCTGTAGGAGTTCCTGGGGTGTCAGTGTACTCAGCAATGAAATTGGCCAAATACTGAGACTTGATGGCCGTTCGAGCTTCATATTGAAGATCGAACTCAGATAGCTCGACTGCCCACTGTAGAATTCTTCCAGCTAAGTCTGTCTTCTGTAGAATGCCTTTTATGGGTTGGTTAGTCCGAACCTTGATGGTGTGAGCTTGAAAATATGGGCGAAGTCGTCGAGAAGTTAGTATGAGAGCGTAGGCAAACTTTTCTATCTTTTGATAGTTCAGTTCGGCTCCTTGTAGGGCTTTGCTAATGAAGTAGATGGGTTGTTGCCCACTTTCGTCTTCTCTTACTAGTGCTGAGGCTATTGCCCGACTTCCCACTATGAGGTATAATATGAGTGCTTCTCCTTCCCGTGGCTGAGTAAGAATGGGTGGTTGTCCTATGAACTTTTTGAAATCCTGGAATGTTCACTCGCATTCTGTGGTCCATTCAAACCTCTTTCCCTTCCTTAATGTAACGTAAAAGGGAAGAGATCTTATGGCCGATCCGGCTAGAAACCTGGACAAGGCTGCCAGTCTTCCGTTGAGTTGTTGTACTATTTTGACACAGGTCGGACTTTTCATGTTGAGTATAGCTCGGAATTTATCCAGGTTTGCCTCGATTCCTCGTTTTGTTAGCATAAAACCCAGGAATTTTCCTGCTTCTACTGCAAAGGTACACTTTGTGGGATTAAGTCGCATGCCATGCTTTCTGATGGTGTCGAACACTTTGGCGAGGTGGGGCAGTAATGATTCCTCACTTTGTATTTTTACCAACATATCGTCCACATATACCTCCATGAGTTTCCCGATATGGTCAGCGAAGACCTTATTCATTAATCTTTGGTTGGTAGCTCCTGCATTTTTGAGTTCGAATGGCATGATGACATAATAGTAATTTGATTTTGGGGTTAGAAATGAGGTCTTTTCTTGATCAGGTGGGTACATCGGGATTTGATTATATCCTAAATAAGTGTCCATGAAGGAAAGGTACTTGTATCCAGAGGAGGCATCCACTAGAGTGTCTATATTTGGGAGTGGATAAGGATCTTTTGGACAGGCTTTATTGAGGTCGGTGTAGTCAGTGCACATTCGCCATTTTCCATTTGACTTTTTCACCAATACAACATTGGCCAGCCATACTGGATACTTGACTTCTCTTATGAATCCTGCCTCCAGTAGAGTTTGTACCTGTTCTTCCACAGCTTGGGATCTCTCTGGTCCGAGCTTCCGACACTTCTGTTGTACTGGCCGAGATCCTGGGTATACTGCCAGTTTATGGCACATTAGTTTGGGATCTATGCCCGGCATGTCTACGGCCTTCCATGCAAAGAGGTCTCGGCATTATCCCTTAGGAACTGTGTCAGAGACTCCTTTATGTCTCTTGTCAAAGTCGCCCCAATATTTTTGTTTTATTTGGGATATCTCCGATTTGGACTTTCTCGATCTCGCCCTCAGGTTGTGGATGAAGTTTTTCCTGGCCTCGAACTCCTCCGAGTTCAATACTGTTGATTTCTTCTCCTTTGCCTCTAAGGTTCAAACTTTCGTTGTAACAGCGTCGCGCAATTTTCTGGTCTCCTTTTATCGTGACTATCCCTTCTGGGGTTAGAAACTTCATGCATAGATGTGGAGTCGAAACTACTGCGGCAAGCTAATTTAGCGTTGTCCGACCTATCAGGGCATTGTAGGCTGAGCTTACGTACGATGTAGTCTATGTTGAGTGTCCTTGACTGGGTTCCTTTTCCAAAGGTTGTGTGTAGTTAAATATATCCAAGGGGTTGGATTGGAGTGTCTCCTAGTCCAAACAAGCTGTTCGGATATGCTCTGAGCTCTTTTTCTTGTAGGCCAAGTTTGTCGAAGGCAGATTTAAACAAGATATCCGCCGAGCTCCCTTGGTCCACCAGTGTGTGGTGGAGGTTGGCATTGGCCAATATGATAGTAATGACCATGGGATCATTGTGTCCCGGGATGACGCCTGCCGCGTCTTCTTGGGTAAAAGTAATAGTAGGGAGGTCGGGAGATCCTTCCTCTCCTTCAACATGATATACTTCTTTAATGTGCCTTTTGCGAGATGATTTGGAGATCCTTCCGCCTGCGAATCCTCCATTTATCATGTGAGCGTGCCTCTCCGGGGTGCGGGGTGGTCGTTCAGTTCGTCCGACCTCTTCACCCCTTCTTCTTTTTCTGGGTTCATCCGTTTTGTTGGCTAAGTATCGATCTAGTCGCCCTTCTCTTACCAATTTTTCTATGACATTCTTTAAGTCGAAGCACTCGTTTGTAGGGTGTCCATAGATTCGGTGGTACTCACAGTATTCTATCCAATTTCCCCTCCTTTTTTACTTTTGATTGGACAAGGTGGTGGAATCTTCTCGGTATGGCATACTTCTCGGAAAACATCCACAAGAGATACCCGAAGAGGGGTATAATTGTGGTATTTTTTAGGCTTCTCTCCATGTTGATATTTTTTTTTCTTGGACTCTTTATCCTTATCCCAAGAGGAGTAGGAAAATCCGAATTTTGAGGTTTCTCCTAACCGAGAATTTTCTTTCATGTTGATATACTTCTCTGTCTGTTCTTGCACTTCATTTAAAGATGTTGGGTGTTTCTCTGATATAGAGTGACTAAAGGGTCCTTCTCGCAGGCCATTGATGAGACCCATGATGGCTGCTTTTGTTGGTAGGCTTTGTATGTCCAGATAAGCTTTGTTAAATCTTTCCATGTAAGATCGAAGACTCTCTCAATCTCCTTGTTTGATTCCTAATAGGCCTGGGGTGTGCTTGGCTTTGTCCTTCTAAATGGAAAATCTGGAAAGAAACTTCTTGGCTAAGTCATCAAAACTTGGGATAGATCTGAGAGGCTGACTATCGAACCACTTAATAGTTGTTTTCGTTAGGGTTGTCGGGAAGGCTTTACAATAAATAGCGTCCGAGGCATCGGTGAGATATATTCTGATTCTAAAATTGTTGAGATGATGGCTTGGATCTGAAGTGCCGTCGTATGAAGTCATGTCGGGGGCTTTAAAATCCTTCGGCACTTTGGCTTTCATGATCTCTTTGGTGAAGGGATCCTGATCTTTGTGGGAGTTATCTTCATCGTTGGGGCTAGTAGTTCTGGTCTTGAGGTCGGCTTCCAGTTTCGCGAGCTTATCTTCTAGTTCTCGGCGATGCCTAATTTCTCTTCGGAGGTCTCTTTCAGCCTCTCGCTGATGTTCAACCTCCTGTTCGAGCTGCTTAAGCCGATCTTGTTGTTCTCGGAGGGCTTCTAAAATTTCTGAATTTAGAGAATGCTTCTCTCCATTTTGCTGAGGTGTATTTTTTGGGTGTGGTTTCCGCATTCTTATGCGGCGTTCTATTTTCTAAATCAGAGTTGTGGTCATTGTCATGGTCGTCCACCATGGTGATGGGATGACTTCCAGATCCCCAGCAACGGCGCCCTGAGGGTTACCTGAAACTGTAGGTCGATCTCAGTCGAGATCTGCGGTGGTGGCCAGAGCTGACGTGTCCGACTTGTTGGACTTGATGGTGCTGCTGATCCTTCGTCACCGGAGGGTGGTGGTACCTGCAAGAGCCTCTGATGCTTCAGTTAGCATGGGATTTAAGCAGGTTTTTAGTAGAATCAGAGTATGAGTTATACCTGGGTGCTCCAGTGTATTTATAGTAGTGTGGAGTGACCTTCTTGATAAGATAAGTTAGTTATCTTATCTTATCTTTGAGTGAAGTCATCTTATCTTTAAGGGGAACCGCCCTTATCTTTCCAGGCTTTGGCTGCCTTTAGATTGGGCTATGTTCCTTCGTTTGGGCCTTTCTTGGGCCTTTGTAGTGATTTGGCCAAAACTCCTTGAGAGGAGGTCGGGTAATCCTGACCTGGAGAGGTCGGTCGACTTGTCGTCAATCAGCTTGGGTCGTGTAGCTCGACCCAGGACATGAACATGTATACTCATGAACTTTATGCTATGCTTATCAATTAGATATCCTAAATAACATATATCATGACTCAGAGTATGCTCATAAGCATAGTCAGTCCGTCCCTCTGGCTCTACAGGAATGAACTGCTCTGATACCATAATGTAGCACCCTACCACACAGAACTTCACGCCTAGGTCGTAGTCAAAGGTGGTGAGGTACTACGACCTCCAAAAATAAAATACATATATATACGTAGAGAAATGATAATGTATCTAGGAGACTTGAAATAAAAAGATGAATGAATTAAGACCGAAAATGCATTACCCTCAAAAAACATTAAGATAAAAGGCTTATAGAGAAAACTGAAGAAACATATAGACTTGACCTACGAAGCGAAGGCCAGCTAGAATATATATATACAACCTAAAACAAACTAAAACATAAATTAACAATCCTGATTCTGAGTCAACCTCTAAGACGGAAGATATAAGTTTTTAATATAACAGCGGAGAATACACACACACACACACACACACACACACACACACACACACACACACATACACACACACACACACATGCACATAAACTAAGTACATAGATTGAAAATCCCAAAAGTAGATCTTCGCTTCTGTTAGAGTCTCCAGCACTCTCAGCATGGCACCTCACGTCCTGTATCTGAAAACAACAAACACATGTGGAATGAAAACCGGAGGTTCTCAGTATGGTAACAGTGCCTAATAGATAAGATATAAGGCTCCATGAAGCCAAAGGCAATCCTAAACTTCTACATCCCAGATCAAATTCTAAAGTTCTCATTAACAAAAAATATGGTAATTCTACCTAGGAATTCTAATCTATCTCTTCAAATCTAGTTCTCTACAGACCTCTCAATCACCAGTTTGGAAAAACCCTCAGCATCACCTCCACCAGCATGAGGAATCTCTCAGAGAAAGCACATACAAGGAATACAAGTAATACACAATTAACGAAACAGATACAACATTTAAGTCACGTAGCATATAGATATAGATAAACAATTAGGCAAGGCAAAACATAATATGTATACTCAAATAAATCATACAATGCACATGATGCATGAACACACACACACACACACACACACACACACACACACACACACACACACACACACAATCATTCATTTATCATCTCATTGGGGGAGATCCTCTAGAAAGGTATAAGTGTTCGGCCACACTTGCAACGCAGGATCAAGGGGATCTCAAATCTCAACCTAGAGCAAGTGGAGGCGAGCCACTATGTCTATCCAGAGCAGATCAAATACAAATACCAATCTAGAGCAAGTGGGATGTACCACAACCCTTGTGTCTACCCAAGAAGCTCAAAACTATCTCAACCCGGAGCAAGTGGGGTGAACCACACCCTTTCATCTACCCAGGAGGTATGTTCTCATATGTTCAGAAGGAAAAAAGAAGGGAATTCTAACCACCCACCATCTCGCTGGAGGCAATTTTACAATACCAGGAGGAACAAAGAAGGAGATCCTCACCTTCCACCATCTCACTGGGGTTGCACTTTCGAGAAAGAGTGCTCAGATGAAATAATCATGCCTGATTCATTTTCATAATCAAAACATAGTTTCATAATCAAAATATACTTCTTCAACTTATCTCCACTATACTCCAACAAGTTCTCTTAGATCCACTCAGTTTACTTCACAAGACACTCTAGTTAATCCACCCATAATATTCTTACAATCCTAAGTCACTGACTCTAAATTCATAACAAAAAATACACCCTTTTATTTTATCCAATATACTCTCACTCATCCCAAAGTATAAACACTAGCTAGGGCATCCTAAATAGTAATTATGAAAGTTTGAAAAGCTAGAAGAAAGGTTGAAGGCTCAAAAATTTCAATTTCAGCAAAATAGAGTTCATGCATACGCGAGCCACCAGCCGCATACACGAGATTTCGAAAAAGACAATGCCGTGTATGCGAGATCATGTCCGTGTACGCGAGATTTGTAATTTTACAATGCCGCATATGTGAGACTGTGTCCGCATATGCAAGATATCTAGGTAGAGCCCAATACTCGCATTGCGTGACACGTTCAATCCCAATTTTTCCAAAAAGTTGTTTTGCTGCAGAATTCAATATTTTACACCAAACTTCAAACGTGCATAACGTTTTCGTAAAAAATCATTTTTCATCCGTTCTTCGAATGTTATAAACTTTGCGGACTCAATTTTTATTTGAAATAAGTTTTACCGAATTTAGGAGTCCAGAGGCCAAGTTATAGCCCGCCGATGTTGTCAAAAATTGATTTTTATCAAAAGTTATAAATCCTCTAGTTTTCCAAAACTCACAATTCAAACCCAAACCATTGACAACAACTCAAATCCAATCGCTCTAACCATTTTGACCTATTTTCTCAATCATTCCACAAACAATATCAACACCGAAATTCTTCAATCTATTCAGCAAATTTCAATGCCTAATTTACTCAAATTCCCATTTTCTCAACTCATTCAACAAATTTATACTTATAACTCCATAATACCTTCAATCATAATCACAATTCATTAATTTCCATTCATTTCACAACATCACCACAAACTCTATCATCATCAATCATTATCAACAATAAATAGCAATACAATCCACCACATCAAAAATCATCATCAACCCTTTAATCAAGCAACCAATTCATGCAATTCAACCTATATTAAGGACCAATAGCCTAAGTTTCACTCAATGTTATATATTAACTAAAGAAAATCAAAATCATACCTTGGCCAATTTTTCCCAAGCTCAAAACACCACAATTCAAGCTTCCAAGACTCTGAATCAAGTCCAACTAGTTCTAGCCACCAAAGCTTTATTCCAATCACTCAAAATGCTAATCCAACTTCTATCCACATGAATTCAATTTAAATTTCACACAATTTACCAAAATCACACTAGGGTTTCACTAATTCAATCATTTACAAGAGTTTAATGGTTTCTTACCTTATCCACCGATGATTGGGGTAAAACCCCACAAGGACCCAATGCTAGATTACACCTAAACCACCAAAATCATGAAAATCTCTCAATACCCATGACTAAAATATGAAATCAAAATGTGATAAGAAACTGGGCACGAAAATAAGATATCCTTACCACTTTGTTCAGATAGAATTGAAGAGCTTGGCGAGACGAACGTGTGGCCGCAAACGGTGCAGCGATCGAAGCTCCGAATTGAAAGTTATGATTAATAGAAGATTGAAGTGGGGTTGGGTTTATCGTTTTGATTCATCTCTTCCTCTCCTCAGCGTGAATGAGTTGAATAAGGGGAAGAGGAGGCTAAACGCTTGCTTTTATATGAAGGTGGTGTAAGTGGGATTGGGCCCACTTGGGCCCGGTTCGGCCTACTTGGTCCAATTTTAGACCAAAATCTTTAAAATTAGTGTTTTAATTCGTATTTTAAATATTTTCACTTCTCTAAATGATAAAATTTAATTTTCTAATATTATTGACTCATAATTAATTTATTAGTTAATTATTTATCAATTTACTGGGTTTTACATTATACATTTCCTGAAAAACAACCAAAACCTCTGAAATTTAAACATCCGATATCCAGGTATAAGAAACATCCGAAAGTAATACGTTCTTTTTTTCACTATAATTAAGAGTTAATGTATTCCAATTTTGGATTTTTTGTTAAATTTATAAGAATTTTAGATTTTTTTTTGTTAGGTTTTGAATATTCTTTTTACAATGATTTTGGATTTTTTTTTCATTTGGTTTTAGATGTTTCTTTTTTTAGAATTGGATGTTTCTTTTTAAGAATATGCTAGGTGTACACCAAAATCAGTCACTAGTATAAAATAATATTAGAATACAAAATATATATTAAAAATAGTTAAGTAATACATATATTTATACATAAATACATGGTGACTGATATTAGTAACTGATTTTAGTGTACAAATAATATTTTATTTTTGATATTTGATTTTAAATATTTCTTTTGATTTGTTTGCGGCCTAACTAATAATTGACTGAGGTTGGCAGGTACCTAATTAATTATCTAACATGAATGTTGAAATATTAATACATGTCGTATAGAATAAATTATATGAATATTATAGAAGTAATTATCATAAATTAGTAAATAACTATGAAGTATGAATACTTCGCTGAGGTATTCGTATGTCAGAAAGATTTTGGACATGACACTCATTGACACTCGTTCGACACGTGCGTCTTCTGTGTCTAACCGTGTCTTAATAAAAAATAAAAAAAATTCTCCAGACATGCTTAGACACACCTAAATACCTAAATACTATCACGTGTCAGCGTATCCATCCTTATTTTGAATGTATATTCTTAAAATGAGTTTAAAAATAATATATATTATTAATGATTAAAACAAAAAATATTTTAAATAATTCATATAATAAAATAAAGATAATAATTAAATAATTAATTTATATTTTAGTATCAATAATATATCAAAATATCATTATAATTTAACTAAAAAAATATTTTATATTTTATATATATGCCGTGTCCCTTGTCTTATAAAAATTTAAAATTCCTATGTTCGTGTGTTCCATATTGTGTCATATCCGTGTCAGTATGCATAATATCATGGGAAAGTAAATTCCCATAATGGTCCCTGAGATTCATGGAGTTACTTATTTTGGCCCTCGAAGTTCCAATTGCACCAGTGGTCCCAAGATTCAGTTCTGGACGGTATAATAGTCTCTGAACATATTTCCAGCTATAAGTCACCCCTTTTAGTGCTGAGGTGGTTACAATGCACTTCTCTCCGACACTCACCACAACAGCACTAACTGCTTCTTACCTCTCTTCCCTCTCATTCACACATCAGAATCATGGATCCCATGAACATTTGGGGTAACACACCCGTGGCCACCGTCAACCCTGAGATCTACGACCTCATTGTGAAGATGTTAGGTAAAAGAAAATATTATCTATAAAGAAAATAATGCAAGGGAGGTTGTAATTGACACGATATTATTGGGCATACTTGGTCAAAAGCGTAACTGCCAGATGTAGCAATGAAAACCGATTATTTATTCGAATTTGAAAATCGATGAAGATATTATAGAAGTAACTATCAATTGATATTAGGTTAGTCTATAAATAGAGTTTTGAGCAAACGTTGTAATCAGTTCAATTCTTCTTGGAAAATACTTAGAAATCCAAAAATACTCTCAACCTCTCTGGCATCACAGAGTAAAACTGAGAATCTTAAGTAATTCCTCTAAAGTTTGAACTCAAACTTGTACTTTATTTTCTATTTTTAATTAATGTTCTTTATTACTTTTTATTTGTTCTTCTTCATCTTCTTCTTCCTTTCTCTTTTAATTTTTGCATTTTACTTTGTTTCCAGCACCTTGCATATTTTTTTATCTTTAATTTTATTTTTGAAACTACAATTGAGACCTTGAGGCACCCACAAGAGTAGTCATTTTTGCTCCTTGAATTAAGATTGTGAAACAAAACTCAAAAGTTATTAATTTATTTGTTATTAACAATGGAACCAAAAATCGAGTAAAACAAATTTGCACATCCGGTGGGACATTGTCAATAAATAGTTGTTTTGTCAAAAAAATTTCAAACTTGCAAGAAGTTACGTAGTGGTAAAATTGTTTGATACTGGAAAAATAGCAACAATTGATACGTCAAATTTATCTGCACCATATTTTTTTACTTCCAGTGATGAAAGAGGAAAAGTAGTTGAAAATATTTCCATCTGTCACACCACAGAGACTACCTTATTGTCGGTGAGGCATGATGGCGTTGTCCATGCCCATCATGGGTTAAATGCATCTCTACAAACACTATGGGGTGACCTTCTAATGGCTTGCCATTGGGGTTTGTCCCCTCCAGAGTAACACAAGATTTGATTAATCATGTATACTCACAAATTGCAAACCATGCCTACTAAAACTCATGTGTCAGTTCTACCACGAAAAAATTTGCAACTTTAGGCTCACAAACTTTACTTGGTATATTGCCTACTCTTTCAAATGTGAGCACAAGGGATAATTATTCTTACATTACACAATACAAGTCTAGTTTTTTCTAATACATCAAATACATTTGCCATCAAAAAATCCTATGGTTATAGTTGATACATTGGCAGAATGTCATCAACAGATAAATGAAAATCATTATAATTTGGCTAATATATTGACTCGTCATATGACAAAAATACTTAATCCTTTTATTGAGTCAACAAATACTAAGTATGAGCAATTAATCTATAAAGTAAACCAAATTGTTAAAATAATTAGTATGAAGGAAAATCAAAATGATTTCATTGAAGTACAATGGAGAAATACAAAACAAAATTCTCCTGAACATGATATGCATTTGGGTAAAGAAGATTAAAATGATGGTAATATAATAAAAGATGATACTGAACTACAACAAAGTGTTAATAAATTTGTTGAACAAAATAATATTGGGGCAAGAGGTCAATCAAGTGGTTGAACAAATACTGAAAACATTGGGATTTAGAGTTGGATTTGCAAATCAATCTTAGTTTATGTCTCATTTTCCTAAAATTATCCAAGAAACTGAATTTCCTGAGGGATAAAATTTTTCTAAGTCATTAACTACATTCTCTGGGGAAGATGAAAAATTGTCAGTAGAACACATTGCTCGTTATACTGTCAAAATCAATAAGGTAGCGTCAAATGAGTATTTAAAGATGAAATTATTTCCCCCTCATTGACAAGAAATGCCTTTACATGGTTTTCTAACCTAAAACCAAATTCAATTCACTCTTAGATGCAGTTAGAAAGAGATTTTCATAAACAATTTTTTTGTAGTGAATTAAGAATATAATCCATTTAAGTGATTTGTTCTTGATTAAACGCAAGATAAAGGAATCAATTGATGAGTATTTAGCTAGATTCAGAAACATGAGAAATAGATGCTTTACTCTAGTTCCAGAATCTGAAGTTGTCAAAATGACCATAAATTGATTGAAATTTGAAATTAGGAAGAAGTTTGTAAACCAACAATATTATGACATGACTGAACTTGCTAAAAATATTAGACGAATTGAACTGTTGGAAGCTGAGAAAGAAAAAAGTATAAAGAGATGATAAAAGAAAGATTAAATGATCATCAAATGTCTACATCTCATTGAATAAACCATGTAAACGATGATCGGAAAAAAATTTCTGAAGTACAAGGTAAATAACTTTTCTACAAATAAGGGATAATTTATTACAAAAGATTATCTCATTTTCTTTGTTTTTCTATTGTCTTTCCATATTTTTCTCATTCTTAATTTTATTTTTTCTTTTCTCTCTTCTTTCTCTATTTCTCTATCTCTTTTTTCTTTCTTATTCACCATAATCTTTTTTTTCATTTTTTTTTCTCTGTTTCTCTATCTCTTTTTGTTTTCTTATTCATCCTAAGCTTCTTTGCTTTCTCTTTTTCATTTTTTTATCTTTTAAATTTCTACTTTTTTGTCTTTTAGTTCTAATTATTTTATTTATATTGTTATAGTTTTATTTTTAAAAAATAATATGCATTAAGTTTAAAATTATGAAAAAAAAATTTCTCATTAACATTTGGGTATGTAATTCATAAGTACAAAAGTCTAATTGACTTAGAAATTCTGTTGAGGCTATTGGTGCTTGGAGTCAAAACTATTAGAATGTTAGTGTGGAGATTTTATAGGATTAGAATTTTTATCAAATCTAATTGACACTTAGAGCTTAACATATAAAAGAAATTAAACGACTTCACGAAGTTAAGATTCTGTTACTTATGAAGTTAGAAAAATTGTGTCAATTAATAATGTCAATTGGAATAATGAAAGGGTATGTGTCAAAAACTCTCAACTAAAATGTCAAAAGTTAAGACAAAGGTCAATTGACATATATTTAATGTTGCCAAAAGTTAGAACATATACCATTTGATATGTTTAGAAGCTTCATATAGAAAGAACAAATTCCATTAACAGATAGATATTCAACTATCAATGTAAAAACTTTTATAGACTTAGGAATTTTGTTAAGTCTATTAATGGCTAGCATTTAATTTTTCAAGCAAATATGTGATAAAGGTATCAACTTAAAGGCACTTGACACTCTTAATGTCAATAGGTCAAAAGATAAGATAAATATTAATTGATACCCTCAACTTGTCAAAAGTAAGATAAATGTCAATAGGAGCTGTCAATAAATAACTAAGTTTTCACACTTTCAATCATTACATTATGTTAGGCAAAAAAAATATTATCTAAGAAGAAATTTTGAATAATGCAAGGAACGTTGTAACTGATACGATATTATTGGGCATATTTGGTCAAAGGCGTAATTGACAGAGGCAGCAATGCAAAGCGTCAAGGAAACAAGTGTGGAACGGTTATTAATTCGAATTTTGAAAACCGGCGAAGATATTTGATGAGGAAAAAATGATTCCACACAAACTCATCGACAAGTGTATCGGGTCGCATCAAGTAGTAAAACTCACAGAAGTGAGGTCGATCCCACAGGGATTGATGGATCAAACAATTTTAGTGAGGTAATTAGTCTAGTTAAGCTAACAGTGGTGAATTGGGTAAAATTGTATTCACATAATGTAAATTGCAGAAGGTATAAAGTGCATAAGGTAAATTGGCAAAAACTTAAAGAGCAAGAAACGTAAATTACAGCAAATGTAAAGGGAATTGGGTGCTGAAAAATTAAATGAAGCAGAAAATCAAAACTCAAAACAATTGCAGAAGATTAAAATTACGTGAAAGAAATTTGAAAGCAATAGGAACAGAAAGGTAAAATTGGCAGAAATGAAAATTGCAGAAGAGTAGAGATGCAGGAAATTGAAATTACAATAAAAGTGAACTGAATTCAATATAGATGAAATATGAAAATGCAGAAAAGGAAAAAGTGTATCAGAGAGCCTTCTATTCTACTCCTACTCCTACTCCTACTGCTGCCTACCACTAATGCATCCTACTGTCCGTGAAGCCTTTTCACTAGCTGTGAACCAAATCCTTTTTATAGGCATTCCTAAATTACAAATGAAATTGAAATTGAAAACAAATTACAATTCAAATAAAATTTCTATTCTAACTGTTTCTTGTGCTTTTGAGTGATGTCAATGGGCTTTGCTTGCTTTGAAGTTTCAATGGGCTTGGAATCAGATCAATTGAGCCAGAATTGCACTTCTAGGAGAGCGTAGCGTTCAAATAGAGAACGGAGCACTTTTATACCCACGCGTACGCGTCCTCTACGCGTGCGCGTCCTTTTTGCATTTTGTCCCATCCACGCATACGCGTCACCTATGCATACGCGTGACCTTCAGATTTTGAGCTTGTGACGCGTACGTGTGCTATACGCTTGCGCGTCCCTTGTAGCGCTTTCCAAACGAGCGTAGCGTTCGCAATATGAGCGCTCCCCACGCGTACACGTCCCCTACGCATACGCGTGGTTCTTCAGAAATGTCATATCAACGCGTGCGCATCATGTACGCGTGCGCGTCATGTATGCGTGCGCGACGGTCGCAAAACTTCAATTCCAACTTTAAATTTGCTCGAAAATGCTCATTCAGATAACTTAGCGCTCTCTTTGCAACTGAGTGCTGATCACATCCACGCGTACGCGTCATGCACGCGTACGCGTGGGTCTTCAAAATTCCTTGCCCGACGCGTGTGCGTTCTGTACACGTGCGCGTAGCGTTCTTGCACCAAGAGCGCTCTCCTTGTTTAAATCATGGGTCACGCTTTTAAAAGTGTGGCCTAAGGCTCCAAAGCATGCTCAAACTTCAAAATGTGTTCAGAATTCTTCTTTTGAGCTTATTTTGTACTTTCTGATTCTTTTTCTTCATCTTTTCACCTGTCATCAACCAAACAGATACATTAAAACCTTGGCATAATCATCAAATCTTGCATCATTCATATTATCAACTAAATCTTACAAGAAATCTAATGAAAATGCATAAAATTACCAATGTTTGATTGAATCAAGACAAGCATGAAATTCTCACTCAAACACTTACTTATGGCCTAAAAAATGCATGAAAACCAAGTAAAAACTAATGAAAAAGGCTTGTAAAACTAGCCTAAGATGACTTGTCATCATAACACCAAACTTAAATCTTGCTTGTCCCCAAGCAAGAAGTAAGACAGAATGAGAATGAATGAAGACAGAGAAGAGAAGAGTATAAGTCTTTATTTGGAAAACATTCAATACTGGTTAATGGGGTTTTCATGCATGGTATCTTAGAGATTTTTATTCTGTGGCTGAGACATCAATACTCCTTTAGATCCTTACTTGAATTACACAAAAAATGAGACTTGTTACTGCTTGGTCCTTAGCTTTTTTTTTCTTGTTCTCTTTCTTTTGATTGAGATTTATTGCTTAGCTGAGGCTTAATGCTTTGTGGTAAGACAGCTTTTTAGAGTAAGCTTTCAGCCAGCATTCCCGCCCCAGTTGGTTTTAAGATGCTAGGTGTTGAAACACCCCTATCACTACAAGAATTTGACAAATTAGCGACAAATTTTTGCGAGAAATATTTTTTGTCACTAATCCGTCACTAACTTGCGAGGAATTAGCGACGCACTAACGACAAAATTAATCAACGGTCACAAAATACCCGAACTTGAGAAAAATGACTGATTAGCGAGAGATTTACGAGTAAGTTTGTTTCTCACAGATTGACTTTTGTAGCTAAAAAAAGAGCGAGGAAAATTTCCTCGCTAATTTCTCACAAATTAATTAGCGAGTGACAATGTTCTAGCAAATCAGTCACTTAGGAGTTCAATCGAATAAAAGTAAAGTAGCGAGGGATATTATTGTCACTATTCCATCGCAAGTGTTTGATATACAATTAGCGAGAAACAATTCACACACTAGTTCGTCGCTAAATAAACTTTGTGTGAAAAACTCTAATTAGTGAGGAACAATGTCCCTAGCTAATCTATCACAAAGACTTGAAATGCATTCTGCGATGGACAAATTCCTAGCTAATTTGTCGCCAAAGTTTTTATTTTTAGCGAGCAATTCGTTTCTCGCTAATTTGTCGCATAATATTGTAAAATTAAAAATTAGGGTAGCGACAGAAACAGTCGTCGCTAACTCGTCGCAACGGATATATCATTCAACTAGGAAAGTGTTCCTTGCTAATTAGTCGCTAAAGTGGAAATACGGATATTGAGTGCCTATGACCTAAGTTGCAAGAAATTTGCAACCGTTTAACAACTGACACACTTCGTTCGCTGATTTCAAGTCGCTGATTAGCGGGCGAAATACATTTGTCGCTAAGTTGTCGCAAGTTTAATTTAGCTAGTGACTTGGCAACTGCAATCTTGTCACAAAGCAAAAGCTATATCCTACCTATTTTGTAGCAAATTACTCGCTAATCTCGTTGGAAATCCGTCGCAGAGTTATAACAAATCCAAAGTTGATCGAAAAAATTTTAGAAATAATTGGTCGCAATTGAGTCACTAATCAAAAGCTTATTTAGTGAGGAATTAGCGACCGTTTAGCAACCGATATACTTTTCTCATTTATTTCATGTTGCTACTAATTTGTCAGAAAAAATGTTAGTCCTTATTCTGTTCTTATTTCATGTTGCTACTAATCACTAACCTCTATATAAATTCATGAAAAATTTAAAATAAATTTGCCAAACACGCTAATGTAATTTGTCACAATTTTGTCACTAATCTAAAGCAATTTTAAACGAGAGAATAATTAAGGATTTGGATCCTTTAAAGTTTGAATTTTACTTTAGAGAGTAAAGTGTGATCTTCTACCCTTGAATAGTTTCTCTTTCATATTTATTCTTGGTTCCACTTATGAAATTAATGGTGAGAGATCACACTTTACTCTCTAAAGTGTAATTCAAATTTTAGAGGATCCAAATCCAATTATTAAAGTACCAAAATTGTGACTAATAATTAACTAGCTAATTTTTAATAATTAATAATTTATAATATTCTAGCAAGATGTAAATTCTAAAACATTTCAAACAATTCAAATCAAAAGCTTTTTCTTAATTTTTTTCCAATTAAACCACAAATTTGTTAATATATTATTATTGTTAAAAATTCTTCACTAATAAAAATCTTTACTACTTTTTTTTATACTGAACACGTACATTACGCATTAACTTCACTTCTTATATAGGATGTTCTATGTAATTTCTTTCTCCCATGGCTCTTATCATTTTTTTTTGTTTTTGATAAATTAGTTAGAAATGATTTCATTTATTCAAAAATTTTATTTTTAAAATATTAAAATAAACTAAATTAAATTTCTTTTAAATTAACCTTATTTAATTAAGACTTTTAAATAATTTTTTAATAAATTATACATAATTAAAATGTAAATAATTGTAAGATAATAAAAATAAAAAAAATTAATTTAAATAATTAAAATTTAAATTTAATTTTATGAAAAATAAAATAATTAAATAATTTTATATTTTAAATTAAAATAATTATTTTAACTCATTAATAAATTAATAAATAAATATTTGATATTTTTAAAATAATTTTAATATATTATAATATTATAATTATACTAAATTACTATTAAGAACTAGTTCTCTTAAAAATTTTTAAATTAATCACACCGTTCACAATTCTCTTTTCTAAAAGGATTTAAATTCTCTAAATTTTAAATTTTATTTTAAAAAATAAAATATAATTTTTTATCATTTATACATAAATAAAAAACAAAAAAAATATAAAAAAATCTATTCAAAAATAAAGAATAAGATTTTACCCTCTAAAATAAAAATTTAAAATTTAAAACATCTAAATTCCCCCCAAACACAACCCCACTCACTCCCAAATGAGTGAAATGCGTAGGCGCACTAGTAACCCTAACTCCCTCTTCACTCTCCAATCCTCAGCGCCGAAAATCCTCATCCCCTCATTTCTCACAGCATTAAAACTCCTCCCTCTCCTCCGCCATTGACTTCGCCGGACGGCACCAACCCTTGCTCGTGTCCCGCGACCCTTTCCTCTTCCCCCATTCCTCGTAGCACCTCTCTCTCTCTCCGTCGTCCTCCCTGGCAAGGCTCCACGCAGTAGCAGGCCAGCAACACGTCGTCGTTCTCCACACAGGCCATAGCAACTCTCCATCAGCAGTGCAGGACGCCGTCGTCCTCGTAGCGCCTCTCTCTTTCCGTGGTCCTCCCTGCACTTTGCCACTCCATCATCAACTCATCAAGAATGGAGAGTCAGGTTGGTTCTTCAATTTCTGATTCAATCTCTTCTTGCTATTTTTTGCTTCTTGATTTTCGATCTCTGTTCTTGCTATTATTTGTTGTTCTTGCTATTGTTTCTCTGTTCTTCATTGCACTACTGCTATTATTTGTTGTTGCTATTTCTTGCTATTAATTTGTTCTTGCTATTGATTTGTTGTTTTTCAGTGCTAGCTGCTGCCAGCCTGCTACTGTAATTTTTTTTAATTTGTTAATTGTTATTGATTTTAATTGATTTTAATTATTTGAGCGTGACTATATTCAATGATATTTTATCTGAGATGCTAAGAAACTTCTATATGGACAATGATTACAGAAAGCAGTGGGATAAGACCGTGTTTGAGTATAATCAACTGCAGGCTTATGAATCTAAGGGTGTTGAAGTTGGCCGTACAGTTAAGAAGATCCCACTTTTGAGGCCTAGAGAATATAAATATCTGCTACCATTCCTCTCTTGTCTCATATGGTTTGGCTTAATTTTTCCCTTACTTGAAAGATTATGGATGTTTGTGATTGTGACGAATCATTAACTAATCATAGAACTTGTTGCACGATTAATTCTTAATAAAGAGTGAATGGCATTCCTATTTGACTTTTATTTCACAAATAGATTTATAATTGTCCATAAAAGGTTAATTTATGATGATCCATTAAATTTAGGTAGAAACTACAATTATCTCTATGTAAAGTTAACAGATAAGAACCGCTAGATGATTTGATATATTTGACGAAATTGTCATCTAATAATCTTCAACTATCAATTTCACATGCAGACAACTGTATGCAAATTTTCACCTTAAAGTTAATGCATTTATCTATATTATTATGTAAACTTGTTGATTTTCAGTTTTGTCTTTAGCAAGTAATTGAAATAATTAGTTTATAATTTATAATATTGTAGTGAACGAATTCATTTTCTATTCCATGTGTTTAGCTTTAAAGAACTCAAAGTCGGTTAGAGTTTCTTTTAGAGGATTGTCCATGTGAGCAAAATCCATCTGATTTTTATGAAACAACAGATCAGCTTTTGGAACCTCTGCTCCTCTGTTATGAATCTCTGGTGCTTTCTCCTACTGCTACTTTTCATCCTATAATGAAATATCTTACCCCAAAAGCTTAAGCTATTGGTAGAGGTACATGATCATAAATGGTTATATATTTAATATGTAATCTCACAATAGTCTTTTTCTTGAGTTTTAAGCTTTGACAATACACATACCACATGTAACCTATGTTAAATTCAATTAATACTTAGAAGAATGAGAAACAATTTCTGTTATAGGCTTTGATACCATGCGTGAATTCTATCTCCTAAACGCTTAAGCTGTGGGGTAAGGACTCAAATAGTTATATATACCCTTCAAAGTTGTCCTTTCAAAGTTTTATTTTAACTCTCGATTTCCTCAGCAATCATGTGGACCTGCAGTGCTAGCTGATGGTCGACTAGCTGACTTAATTCGAAGAGTTTCTACCTTTGGAATGATGTTAATGAAGCTTGATTTTCATCAGGTATGAATAATATGTTGCTCATTTTTCCTTTTATGATCACATGTGCCCTGAAAATTAGATCTGTCATAGGAATCTACTAGACATTCTGAAACAGTTGATGCAATTACCAAGTACTTGAGAATGGGTACATACAGTGAGTGGAATGAAGAGAAAAAATTGGACTTCTTAACCAAAGAGTTGAAATGGAAAAGACCATTGGTTCCTCCTATTATAGAGGTGAGATAAATTGTTTTAAAAGTTGCTAGTCTAATGGATGGAGGATTTTTCTTAAGAGTAAGAACCTAAACGGTCCCTTTTATATTTTTGCTTCACAAATTAGTGAGTAATTAAAGAAAATTGATTGTTTAATTTCTCTCTTTTAAAATATTAAGCAAATGAGTCTCTTATAAAACAAAAGGATAAATTAATCTTTTAAAATTTTAAATAGTTTAATTAATTCCTCTACCAAATTATATTTTTACAAAATTATGGAGTAATCATTTTATTTGGAATTAATATGTTTAATTCTAAAATTTAGGAGTAGTTCATCAATTTTATTTCTATAAGAACTTATCACTATATCGGGTGCAAAACTTAACCATAAAATAATAAACTGTATTCTATTCACTTGTGGTTTGAGTATATGAACTAATTTCAAAGTCATGGAATTTTCTCTTTCTATTTTCTCGTGGAAACAAATATGATAGTAGGTATTTAGGATGTTGGAGAAAAGTTATATACACATATGTTAGGTATGTTTTAAACAGTTGTGAGGCGTGGACTACCCTTAATTGTGTATAGAAAGGACATATACACTGAATTTAGAATGTAAACTCATATTTGCTCATTATTTTAAAGTTAACTTTCGTCATTTTGTTGTACGGGACTAAGCGGTGGGGAGTAAAGAAGTAACAAGAATTTAAGTTGAATGTTTAAGTGATAAAATTGTTCTATTGAATAAGGACATACGAGATATGATCGGATTACAAAGGAATTGATTAGTAATTGAAAATGAGTTAAACAACACATGTATTTATATATCACACATATCCAAGATTCTATATCATCATCATCATCACTTTATGCCTTTTGTTTAATTTATACTAATTGTTTTGCACTTCTTTTTCTCTCTTGATAATAATTTCATATAATTTTCTCATCTTGTTTTCTTCTATTTGATTCTGTTGTTTATCTTGATTAATTTCTTTTGCATGCAAACAAAAATCACATGATGTTGTGTAGTGTAGTACAGTACTTTTGATTTTGACTATTGTTGGATTTTATGATTATGAATTTTTTTTCTTTTCTTTTTTGTTGAATTTCTTGCTACTTTTTTGGTGATCATCTTGTATGAAGCCATTTATGAAATTCTGTATCATGGGTTAGTTTGGTTAGTTCTGTGACTTCATGTATGGACAATTTTTTTTTTATTTTTCTATTGATTTGTGTTTTTTTTGTAATATGCAGAACTATGCAGAACTGATGAAGTAATCAACACTTAATTAATGGTTTCTCGGTAAATTTACTAAAAATGGGTCAGGTATTTTTCTTCATATTTCAGCTTGAAACAAAGAGGTTGTTATGGCTTATTGGCATTACATTTGCAGTATGTAAATTAAATTATTAGTTTTATTATAGAATTGTAATTTTTTAAATTATAATTATAGCATGTAAATAATTCATGTAAATTAATAAAAAAATCAATTCTTTTTATATTTCTTATTTTCTCCCTTCAAAAGTGTGGCTATGTCTCCTATTGGCACGCTTTCGAAGCGTGGCCAAAACCAACTCAATTGGCACGTTTCTAAAAGCGTTGTTGTATATCCACTTTTTGGCATGCTTTAAAAGCGTGGTGAAAAGATATCACTATATTTTTTTGCATTTTTGGCACGCTTTAAAAGTGTAGCAAAAGCCAATTTTTCTTGTAGTGTGAAATATTTATCAATTTGTTACTAGTTTAAAAGGAATTTGCAATGACATTTGCAATAGTATTGCAACTAATTAAATACATATTTTCTAGCAAATTAGCGACTACTTCGGAACTTTGCTTTCTCATTTAGATTGGCTTTGGCTTAGTGACAAAATTCCTACAAATTTAATTAAGGATTTTTAAAGATTAGCTATAGATTTGCTACAAATTGTGATAGATTTGCGATCGTATTAGCGAACAATTTGCGACGAGTTAGGTTCGGAAAAAATCGTCACTAATTAGCGTCAACTAAGCATTCCATTTTGTCTACGAAGTTAGTTTTGATTTAGCGATGAGTTTACTGCGCTAGAGTTTGACGCTAATTAGTGACTACGTGTTAGTCTATTTCTTCTATGGAATTAGCTTTTAATTTAGTGATGGATTTGCGACTATCTATTCGGTCCCTAAAAAACTTTTCCGATGAATTAGCGACTAATGTGTTTGCCTCACTGATCTGTGACTTGTAATTAGCGAGGAAAGTATTGGTTGCTAGACGGTAGCTAATCTGTCACAAATTATATTTTGCGTTAGATTAGTGATGATTTTCTGACTGTTTTTGTTGTAGCTAATCGGCCTTATTCTTGTAGTGTATGGGCTTACTTGCTCAAGCCTCTCCTTAGCACACACACATCACAGGCATTTAGCTTGTTTTGTTCTTTGGAAATTGATGCCCAGCACCTCTGGGTCACTAAATGCTTTGTCTCAAAGTAGGTCTTAATGGTGGACTTTCAGTTGGCAATCCCGGGTTAGTTAACCCAAGTTGCCGGGTAATGAAGCACCCCTTAGAACCTAGTTATCCAAGCTTATCTTTGTACAAGAACATCACAGCCTTATATCCAAATCTCAAGCCATTGGTGCCCAGCCTTGTTTATTTCTTTTTGTTTCTTTTTTTTCTTGTATTTTCTTTCTTTTATTATGGACCTCTTTCATTTGTCAAGTCTCATGAAATGTAACTCAAGTTCACATCACAAAGTCATGCCAACCTCTAACCTTATTCATAAATCAACTAATGAACCAGCACATACCACCACATAACCTTATTCTGTCTCATATTAAACCAGACTTTTACTCTTTCTCTGTTTCACAGTAATTTTTCTTTTATTCAAGCATGTGGAACAAAGCATATAATTCAAGTAAGATGAAAGTGAATCAAGCACTTAAACTAGCAAGCCACAACATCATGAAAAGAAACCGACAGTAAATAAATCTAATAGGACACTAATCAACAGGGCACATTTGCACTTTCAATTAGCATATTTAAGCTAAAGTCATTCAAAGAATAATACAACCTCTTGGAGTCCATTTGTTTCCTCTGTGTCATTATCATTGTTGGGTTCCATATCCTTCCTTTGTCCATCCACATGATGATGTATCTTTCCCTCCAAGAGATTGAATGACTTCCTACAAAGGATATTGAAAGTTGCTTATTTCCCAAGCACTTGAGAAACAGTTAGCATGCATGTATGCTTGTAATTCTCTGAACCTAAGTTGGTGTGGGAACACCAAACTTAGTTCCTTGCCTACTTCTATATGCAGCAGAATAAATACGTGCATGAAACATCAAGTACTTTTATTAAGAAAATAAACTATGAACTAGAAAACAAACTATGAACTAGAAAACAAACTAAAAACTAGAAACATAACAATTATTAAGTAGTTTCTCTGATTGTTTGGAGCCGATACTAGTCATGCTGAGGGTGCAATGTGTTCTTAATGAAATTTTTGGTTGAACACCAAACTTAGCATCCAACATTCACCCCTTAATTTCTTTGGTGTGCAACACCAAACTTAGCTCTTTGCAATACAGAGAAATCTACTTAACTCCTTTATTGAAATAAATAAGAAAGGAAAACTACTGACATGTAGCTGATGACTTTCTTCATCTTCTTCCAGCTTGTCAAGAGGAATGACCTCAAGGGTAAAGAGGAGCCAGTCAGTGCCCCCTTTCTTGGCCTCTTCCCAGCAAGCTTTCTTTTGTAAATGGCTTGATTGAGCTTGCTTGCTGGAATTTAAGGGTAAAGAGGATGCTTGTTCATTGGAATTGCTCATGTTTTGCTTAGATAGTTGAATTAGTTTGTTGCAATTTAAGATTACTTGCTTGTTAAGATTCCCATTTATTTTCATGCTCATAACTCACAACCCCGGATTTCTAACCAATGTTGAAGCACATGTTTGCCCATTCCTTGTGAGACGACCCGAGGTTTGAATACTTCGGTTATTTCTATTGGGGTTGAACTTGTGACAACCAAATCCCTCTCTAAATTTGACCCCCGAGGATTGTTGTTGGTAGAGCTATACTTGCAACGTAGTTTTATTAGAGAAAATCTTTACCAATACACCCTTGGGAGCCTGTCAAATTTTTGGCGCCGTTGCCGGGAAATGGTTGCAACATATGCCTTGATATTGGTTATGTGAATATGTGAATATTGTAGATATTTTACTTCTTTCAATACTTAGCTATAGTTTAGATTTCTTTTGCATTTGTGCTATGACTTTCAAGTTTCATGACTCGGTCTCAACCGAATTCTAGCTTAGCCAATTTTGATCCCGAGATCGAAAGAACTTTGTTACACACTCGGCAAGCTAGACAGCGGTTGGACTATACGCCTAGTACTTCGGCCTCTCTTGAGGAAAATACCGAATCACTAGACGTCACCAAGAATGACTTGGAGTCCACTACTTCCTATTCTTCTGTTGACACTACTAATACATATTTGCATCCTACAGGTGAGCCACACATGGCGGAGCCACACCGGATCACTTTGCATGAGCAAGGAGCTCCGGATATCATACTTCAACCATTGCAAGCAAGGTATCCTTACCTTGATCCAAACTTTGAGTTGAAGAGTAGCTTGATAAATTTACTTCCTAAGTATCATGAGTTACCAGGTCAAGACCCCATCCGACATTTGAAGGATTTTCAAGTTGCTTATTCTACGGCTCGAAGGCATGGAGCCGATGAGGTAGCTATCATGGTTTTTGCCTTCCCTTTCTCTCTTGAAGCGCAAGCAAAAACATGGTTCTACTCGCTAACGGGTGAGATTGTGACTAATTGGAATTTCTTGAGAAGAGAGTTTCTTGATAAGTTCTTCCCACCGGAGAAGACCGTCTACATCTGGAAAGAGATTTCGGTTATAATGCAAAGAGACCAAGAGATTTTGTACGAGTATTGGTCTTGGTTCAAGAGGCTATTGGAGTCATGTCCACACCACGGAATGACCACTCACTTGCTCATTAGCTACTTTACCGGAGGTCTTTGTGTGGAAGATAGAAGATTGCTCACCGCTTCTAGTGGCGGTTCGCTTTCGAAAAACAAGACGGAGGGAGAAGCTTGGAATTTGATAAAGGATGTTGCCGAAGCTACACAACACACAAGGGTGAGAAGTAATCCTCTCAAGGGTGTGGTAGAACCATCCCCCTCCGAAGCAAGTCTAACCAAGGCACTTGGGGATATGACCACCATCCTTACACAAATCCAAAGGGATCAAAAGGAGTACTACTCCATCCAAGTCGTCCAAGCCCCACCTCCGGTTGCTCAACTTGAAGGCCCTCCTAGAATTTGTGGTTTGTGCTCTAGCACCACACATTACACCGACCAATGCCATCAAATTCAAGAGGAACATGCCCTTGTGGTAGCCAATGTGAATTACAACAACTGTCCACCCTACCCTTCTCAAGGTCAAAACAACTACCATCAAGGTGGTAATCAACATCAATGGTGGAGAGATAATGCACAAGGAAGCAATCAAAACCAAAGGTGGAACAACTCTTCTTCTCATCACAACAACAACCAATCTTCATCCCAATACCACCATAACAACACCAACTACCAAGCCAACCAAGGCCACTCCAACCAAAACCAAAACAACTACACCAAGTACCAAGCACCACACCATAGACAACAAAATCAAAACCAAACTCCTCCATCTTCCAACAATCAAGTTGATGAGCTTAGAGCCGCTATGAAAAAACAAGATGAGAGCAACAAGGCTCAATTCGAGGCCTTGAATACTCAATTGGCCAACCTCACCAACAATGTTTTAAAGATGAACATGTCAAGCCAATCACCAACTCCCAATAACAACACCAATCAACCCTCAAGTTCCTCTATCCTTCCATCCCAACCCCAACCAAACCCAAGAGGTGGTCTCAACGCCATCACTCTACGGTCGGGGACTACATTAGAGAAGAGACCTCCAAGGGTCATGGGAGAAATTCATGAGGAAGAGGTAGTTGTTGAAGCTCCACATGAAGAAGAGGTGGTAGACAAAAGGCATGAGAAAGAAGGAGTAAACCTCAAGGAACCCAAGAGGAAAGCTATAGTGGATGAGTCAATTCTTATTCCATTTCCTTCCATAGTGAAGAAAGGCGAAGAAGACACTGGAGTTTGATTTGAACATGCTTCAAGTGTTCAAAAAAGTTGAGGTAACCATATCACTCCTTGATGCTATTCAACAAATTCCAAAGTATGCAAAATTTTTGAAAGACTTGTGTACACACAAGGATAGGATAGGAGAATTGGAGACATTATCCTTGGGTAGTTCAATTTCTTCCTTGATGGAACCTATTCCAAGAAAATGTGGTGACCCTGGACCGTGCTTAGTGTCTTGTTGTATTGATGGATACACTTTTCATGATTGTATGTGTAACTTGGGAGCTTGTGTAAGCATCATGCCACTTTCTATCTATGTGCGGTTGAATCTAGCTCCATTAAAGAAGTCGGCGGCGAGGTTTGCCTTAGCCGATAAGAGTGTGATCACAGTGATGGGGATAGCGGAAGATGCACTCGTGGCAATTAAGGATTTGGTTTTTCCGGTTGACTTTTACATCCTTGAAATGCCTCCAACAGAAAATAGAAGCTCCTCCTCCGTTCTACTTGGTAGACCCTTCCTCAAAACCTCCAAATTCAAGTTAGATGCCTTCACCAGTATATATTCCTTTGGGGTTGGAGACAAGACTATCAAGTTCAATTTAGAGGAAGCCATGAAACATCCTCCCGAAGAACATTTCGTGCTCCGATGTGATGTGATTGATGAAGTGGTAGCGGAAGTGCAAGAAGAAGACCATGACAAGTTGTGCTACCCCATTGTTGAGGAGACGGATGACCAAGAAGATGAACATGAAGAAGTTGTCGAGAATGAATCCCATGAGATTGATGAAAAAGAACCTCAACTTGAGATAAAAAGTGAATTGAAGCCCCTTCCATTTCATTTGAAGTATGCTTTCTTAGAGGATAACCAAAGCTTTCCGGTCATTATTGCTAGTGATCTCTCAAGTGAAGAAGAGGGAAAGCTCCTAGATGTTCTTAGAAAGTACAAGAAAGCAATAGGATGGAGCCTAGCGGATATTGTGGGAATTGACCCCCGCAAGTGCATGCATAGGATATTTCTCCAAGATGGAGCTAAGCCGGTTAGGCAACCGCAAAGGAGGCTCAACCCAACCATCCTCGATGTAGTGAAGAAAGAGGTCACCCGATTACTGGATACGGATATCATATACCCAATTTCCGACAGTGAGTGGGTGAGCCCAGTTCAAGTTGTCCCCAAGAAGTCGGGCATCACAACGATCGAGAAGGACGACGGTGAAATGGTCACTAAAAGAGTACAAAATGCATGGCGAGTATGTATTGACTACAGAAGATTGAACGCCACCACACGGAAGGACCATTACCCCTTACCCTTCATCGATCAGATGCTAGACCGCTTGGCAGGTAAATCTCACTACTGCTTTCTTGATGGATTTACTGGCTACTTCCAGATACATATTGCTCCTGAAGATCAGGAGAAGACCACGTTTACTTGTCCGTTTGGCACCTTTGCCTATAAAAGGATGCCATTTGGACTATGTAACGCACCCGCTACTTTTCAGCGGTGCATGACGAGTGTCTTCTCCGATCTAATGGAGAATTGCCTAGAAGTCTTTATGGATGACTTCAGCGTTTATGGTACTTCATTCGATTTTTATTTAGAGAGCTTGGCCAAGGTCCTAGCTAGATGTGTTGACACTAACCTTTTCTTAAATTTTGAAAAATGTCACTTTATGGTACAACAAGGTATAGTGTTACGACATGTAGTATCTCATGAAGGTATTTCTGTAGACCCGGCCAAGGTCGATGTTATCACCACTTTGCCTCACCCCTCATCCGTGAGGGAGGTCCGCTCGTTTTTGGGACATGCAGGATTTTATAGGCGCTTTATCAAGGACTTCAGCAAGATTGCTTTGCCATTGTCGTGCCTACTCCAAAAAGATGTGGATTTTGAGTTTGATGGTGAATATGTAAAAGCTTTTGAAGAGCTAAAGAGAGTTCTTACCACGGCACTAATTGTGCGAGGACCCAACTGGACGCTGCCATTTGAGATAATATGCGATGCGTCAAACCATGCTGTGGGTGCCGCGCTTGCACAGCGCGATGGTAAACTCCCTTATGTCATTGCTTACTCTTCTAAGACACTAGATGCGGCACAATCCAACTATAACACTACTGAAAAAGAACTCCTAGCTATTGTTCATGCTTTAGATAAATTCAGATCTTATTTTCTAGGTTCAAAGATAGTGGTATGCACGGATCATACAGCTTTAAAGTACTTATTGACAAAGAATGAGTCAAAGCCTAGACCCATACGTTGGATCTTGCTTTTGCAAGAATTCGACATTGAGATTAGGGACCGGAATGGATCTCAAAACCTGGTTGCGGATCATTTAAGCCGCATTGAGAACTTAAAAATTGATCCATTTCCAATCAATGACTCATTCCCATTGGATAGTTTGCATGCTGTGTCGGATAGCTTTCCTTGGTTTTCTCCAATGGCAAACTACTTGGTTGCAAGAATCTTCCCTCCCAACTTTTTGAAAAACCAAAGGGACAAGTTGAGGAGTGATTCCAAATACTATATTTGGGATGACCCTCACTTGTGGAAGAGGGGCGTAGACCAAGTAATTCGAAGATGTGTCCCGGAGTCTGAATTCCAACCAATTCTTGAAGCTTGTCATTCGTTCGAATGTGGTGGCCACTTTGGTCCACAAAAGACCGCTAAAAAAGTGTTGGATTGTGGATTCTGGTGGCCAACCTTATTCAAGGATGCTAACCGGTTATGTGTGTCTTGCCATCAGTGTCAGAAGTCAGGAAACGCATCCCAAAGGGATGAAATGCCTCAGCAACCTATGTTGTTCTGTGAGATATTTGATGTATGGGGCATTGACTTTATGGAACTGTTTTCCAACTCTAGTGGGTATCTGTATATTCTGTTAGCGGTTGACTACCTGTCAAAGTGGGTAGAGGTCGTACCTACCCGCCTTGATGACGCCAATGTCGTTGTTTCTTTCATTAGGAATCACATTGTATGCCGTTATGGGTCGCCACGAGCAATCGTGAGCGACCAAGGATCCCACTTTTGTAACAGGAAGGTAGAAGCATTGCTCAAGTGCTATGGAGTGTCGCATAAGGTTGCTACTACTTATCATCCGCAAACAAATGGACAAGCGGAAGTGTCCAACCAGAAAATCAAGAGAATCTTGGAGAAAGTGGTCAATCCACAAAGAAAGGATTGGAGCCTCCGGTTAGGAGATGCACTATGGGCGTATAGAATGGCCTACAAGACTCTGATAGGGATGAGTCCTTTCCAGATCGTCTACAGTAAGGCGTGCCACCTTTCGGTGGAGATTGAGCATCGAGCCTATCGGGCAGTAAAGCAGTGCAACATGGATTTAGCCAAGGCGGGTGAAGCTAGGAAGTTACAACTAGAAGAGCTTGAGTGTTTGAGGAACGAGTCATATGAGAATGCCTGAATTTACAAGGAAAAGACTAAGGTATTTCATGACCATCACATCCAGAAGAAGGACTTTCAAGAAGGTGATGAGGTCCTCCTCTACAACTCAAGGCTCCGATTTATGCCTGGCAAGCTCCATTCTAGATGGGAAGGACCTTTCAAAGTGAAGGAGATGAAGCTTTACGGGGTGGTGGAATTGTTTGATCCCAAGAGTGAAGCAACTTTCAAAGTGAATGGACATAGAGTGAAGAAGTATCATGGTTGCAAGCCCCCAAGAGAGCTAGAGGTGTACATATTGGAGGATGCACCAAGGAGAGAGGAAGCTTAAGAAAAGGACCGTCCAACTTAAGGACGTTAAAGAAAAGTGCTTGGTGGGAGGCACCCCACCGTAGTAAGATCTTTCTTGTTTATACCATCTTGTTCATATCTTTAGTTTCTTGTGAATTTTGATGATTGATTGAGTGCATAGGAATGCTAGCTTTGTTGCTTTTGTTGGATAGGTAGAATGTTCATATAGATAGGATGTGAAAAAGATAAAGAAAACAAAAATATTTCTTTGAAGAAGGGCACCGACGCGCCAGCGCACAGTGTGCGCGCACGCCAATGGCAAAACTCCACTCTTGGGCCAAATACCCGAGAGTCATGCCCACTTTGTGCCCAACTCGCGCCAGGCACCGACGCGTTCGCGTACATGCCGCCTGCGCGCACCCTTGCAATTCAACCATCGACACGCCAGCGCACGGTGCGCGCGTGCGCCGATGGAGATATGTGGACTCTCTGGTACAAAAACCAGAGAGTTGTGCCACAATTAGGCCAACCTTATGCCAAAACTGACGCGTCCGTGCAAGGTGCGCGTCCGTGCGCCTGCCTCACTGATTCACTCTGGTACAAAAACCAGAGACTTGAGCCAACTTTGTGCCACTTCTGTGCCTGAGGCACAACTCCCCTCGCGCGCGCACGCCACTGACGCGCACGCGTCTCCTGCTAGAATCCTCACCGACGCGCCAGCGCACCTTGCACGCGCGCGCCGGTTGTGCGAGTCAATTTTATACTTCGCGCCTTGCCCTGTTTTTCTTTCTCTCAAACCCTTCTCTTTCTTAGTTTCTTTTCCTTCTCCATCCATCATCTCCCTTCTCCTCTTCTTCTTCCCTACCCCCCCACCACTGTCTTCGGCCACTCACCGGCGACAACCAACTTTTCCGGTGGCACTACACCTCTCCCATTTTCTTTCTCATCTTCACAAAAGAAGATTCAACGTTGTTCCTTCATACTTTTCAAGGTTTCACTTCTTCTACTTCTCTTCTTTATTTTTTCTTGCATTATTTTCTCTAGTTAGATGCTTCTTATTGCTTTACTTAGTTTCTCTCTTACTTGCATGATGATGTTTCTTGCTTTTTGTTTGCTTACCTTTCCTTTTTCCTTATTTCTCCATGGATGTTGAATTTGAGCTTAATTTGTATTAATAGATCTTTTGTCATTCTTTTTCTTATCTTTCCCATTGTGTGATGTTTATGTGATGATTGATGTTCCATTTTGGGCTTAATTTGAGCTTCTTTTGCATTAATTGACGCTTGCTTCCTCACTGTGGAAGCTAGAGCTTGGGCCCAGATCCTATCCCACTATGTGCTACCTAGCACCCACAAGTCGTCCCTCATGGCAGACCTCGCCTTGTTTGTTTGGTGTGTTCTCACGGAGAAGCCGGTGAATATTCCGCTTCTTGTCAAGCAAGCGATGAGTCAAGTTCACGACCGGGGTAATTTGCCATTTCCAGCATTGGTGTATGACTTAGTTGCTGCTGCGGGTATTTCTTGGGAAGCCAAGGACAAAAAGATCATAGTTCCAGCTAAGGGCGATGTGGTCCCAAGCGGGAAATACCTACACCTTCCCATGAGCAAACCAAGCCTCGACATGGCCCCGCCACTTCTTTTTCTTTCTAGCTCATCATCACCACCACTGAGATCCACACATCAAAGGATAGAAGATCTTCACCGGAAGCTTGATAGATATGAGCGGCACAACCACCGCCGGTACACTTACATCAAGAAGCTTCTGCGTTGTGTTACCCCTAGCATAGAGGAACCCGAAATGTTCACATCCACCTCAAACCCAAGTGATGGGAGCTTTGATGATGGGGATAGTGAAGGTTCTAGTCCCGACCGTCCCTTGTGTATTATTCGTAGCACGGAGGACCGTGCTAATTTCTAAAGTGTGGAGAGGTCGTTCGACCGATCTCCATGGGTAACATTCTCTTCCCCTCAATACCCATGGATTTATCTTTTGCTTAGAAGTTAGTATATTGCATGTGTAGTTAGTTTTTCTTGTAAATACCCTTGCATGATAGTTAGTTTCTATAGAGTTACTTGGTCAAAACAATAACTTCCTTTTCAAGAAACTGTGTTCTGGGTGACCTACCAAAATTCTAAAAAAAATTTTTACAGTAAACTTGCTTTAAAAATGTATTTTGGAACATAGTGATTGAGCTAAGAACACAAGCATGAAAGTTTTGAGCCTATTGCATGGTTACATCTTTTAACCATTATTTCCATTCTTGTGTGCATATCTCTCTCTCTCTATGATTGTGATCCTTGCTTTGTCTGATTCTATATGTCCATTGCTTGGTGTATGAATGCATTTACATTATTGAAGCCATCATTTCAATAGTCACTTTTCCCAAATGGCCTTAACCCTTTTATCTACCGTTGCTAACCAATTTTGAGCCCATGATAAACCCTTTTGTTCTTAAATAGAGCACATAAACTACCCTAAGTGAAAAACCATGAATGTCTCTAAATTTTAATCCTTGATTAGCTTAGGTAAGTTAGGATGTGTGTCATTCAAATAGGAGGGTATACTTGGAAAATTCGGGTAGATATATAGGTGTATAATTATAGTGTAATTGAAAAATTCTAGAATTTGGGAATATACTCATGTGTTGAATGACGAAACTGTATGCAGTGAAATTTTTGTTCACAAAGAAACCCCAAGAAAAAGGGGATAAAAAATAAAATAAAATAAAAGAGAGAAAGCAATGAAAGGGGACAAAGATGCCCCAAGATAAAGTAACAAAAACAATGCATATGGGTGTGAATTGAAAAGAATACATGAGTATGAAAAAAGAGTAAAACTCAAGGGTGGCTAGGTAATATATTGTAGTTGTATAGGTTGTTCTATGTGTCTAGTGGATCCTAGGTTGATCAAGGACTCAAATTTTAAGCCCACGTGGCCATATACATCCTTACCTTCACCCTAGCCCCGTTACAACCCATGAATAAGACCTCATGATACTTGTAAGCATGCATTAAGTAATTGTCGACTGTTAGATGAAAGACAAATCTTGGAAAGCATGATAGGAGAAGATTGAGTGACGAACCCTATACACTTGAGCGAATAGAGCGGATACACTTCCGGTGAGGGTTCGATGCTCAATGCTTGTTTTCGGCTTTCACAAGCATTCGTTTAGCAAGTCATATGCATTCTATGGTGATGTTCAATTTGGTAGGATTCATAAATCACATACTATTTTCACCCTATATGCTCACATGTATTCTTGGAGGATAGATTTACTCTTGACCAAGTAGGTAGATGATTTTACATTAGTTGCATGCATCCATTTAGGTAGTTTGCATTTCATAAACCCTTTCCCATCATGATCTTTGGTCTTTTTGTTTTAAGCATGAGGACATGCTTGGTTTAAGTGTGGAGAGATTTGATAAACCCTGATTTTGTGGTTTATCTTGTGCTTATTTTGGGGGATTTTATCAATATTTCTCACACTTATTCGCAAGAAATGCATGGTTTTGTGTTCACTTCCCAATATTGCTCCATGATGGAAAACATGCTTATTTTGCTTTAAAATTGCCATATTTTAATCCTCTTCTATTGTCATTCGATGCCGTGATGTATTTGTTGAGTAATTTTAGAATTATAGGGTAGGAATGACTTAGAAGAGAGGGAGAAAGCATGTACAAAGAGGGAGGAACATGAAGAATTGAAATCTTGGGAAAAGCAGCATCAGCGCACCCGTGCACTCCACGCGGACGCGTGGATGGGATTGGCTGGAAGCAGCGCGCAAGGATGGACGCATCCGCGCGGATCAGAAGATTCCTATCGACGTGCACGCACACTTGGCGCGCACGCGTGGATCGCAAAAGCAATCGGCGCGCACGCACGCATGGCGCGCACACGTGGGAAGCTGCACGTGACCTCATTAAAGGAAATCGTGCCTGACGATTTTTGAGGCTCATCAGGCCCAATTTCAAGCTATTTCTGCATGGAAAAGACCCAAGGATGCTAGGGGGAAAGGGGGGATCAATCATTTTTACACTAAGACATAATTTTAGCTAGTTTTTGGTTCTTTGGTTATTCTAGAGAGAGAAACCCTTGTTCCTCTCTAGATTTAGTTTTAATTTGATCTTCCCTTGTTGATTTATGAATTGGATCTTGTTAATTACTAGTTTTAATTGTTCAATTTGAATTCCTTGTTACAATTTTGCTTATATCTAGTGATAGTTTTATGAATTCTTGTCAATTGTCATTTTATACCCATTTCATGAATGTTGTGAATCTTGACTTGTTGATGTTACATTGATGATTTCTATGTTTAATCTTGTTGTTTGGATGGTTGTATGTTGATAATTGTTAGTGGGTACTTGTAGATTTCAATTTAATTACTATTTTGAACATGTCTTTTGTTAATGCTTACCAAGTGTTCGATGAATTGTTTACTTTGATTATGTAGTAGTCTTCTTTACTCTTGGCCTAGGTCAAGGGAATTGGGTAAACTTGAGTCATTGGGTCTAATGGATTTGATGATTTGGGAGCCCTTAGTGGTCAATTTGATACTCATTGACGCCAACCCACTACTAATCCAATTAGTAGGTAGGTTGGGACTTATGGGTTGATGTGATCAAAGCCATTTGACGTACTTCAAGTCTAGGAGTAGATATCACGTACTTAAGACTTTGAGGATAGACTTAATGAGCTTGGTTCCTCATAATTGTCAAGATACGATTGTTAGACAAGGATCGTGACCCCAATTCCCATGCCTAGCCAAGAGTTGCTTTTATTATTCATATTTGAAAACCAATTTTCCCAAATTATTTTCTTTAGTTATAGTTACTTGCTTGGTTTATAATAGAATTAAGTGGAATGTTGCTTGTTCATTGGAATTGCTCATGTTTTGCTTAGATAGTTGAATTAGTTTGTTGCAATTTAAGATTACTTACTTGTTAAGATTCCCATTTATTTTCATGCTCATAACTCACAACCTCGGATTTCTAACCAATGTTGAAGCACATGTTTGTCCATTCCTTGTGAGACGACCCGAGGTTTGAATAATTCGGTTATTTCTATTGGGGTTGAACTTGTGACAACCAAATCCCTCTCTAAATTTGACCCCTGAGGATTGTTGTTGGTAGAGCTATACTTGCAACGTGGTTTTATTGGAGAAAATCTTTACTAATACACCCTTGGGAGCCTGTCATGGTTCAGGGGTTGGATTGCTTGTGGTTGACATCTTCCTTTTCCTTGATATGATCAATTGTAGCTTGGTCACAATCCTCTCTTCAGTGTTCAAGTTGGTTGCCTTCATTTCTTGGATTTCAAGACATGGTTGTTGTGTGATTGTTTGAGCATTATCTTTATCGAAAGCCTTTTGAATTGATGGTTCAATGAACCCTTCCTCTATGCAATTCTCTGCTTCACTTGAGTGTGGACTTTCCTGATTGGATTCCTCTCTTTCTTCTGTATGTTCTTCTATTAAATCCTTTGGGAATGAGTCTTCATGGTCCTCTATCACCTCAATTAGCCTCTGTGGATATGAAATCCTAGGCTCACATACCTCCACAACCTTCTTCTCCATTGAAGTTTCACTTGGTGCAAGAGCTTCTTCATCTTTCTCTTCCACTTCCTCCTTTGCACTCAACATCTGGATTAACAGCACTTCTATTGATACGAAAATAATAGGATAAACAAGACAATAATTGAAATTAAATAAAAAGATACATTGAAATTGAAATAAAAACAAAAAGATAGGTTGAAATTGAATACAAAAAGAATCACTCTACTTTCTATCCAATTTCTTGATGCAACAAGAAAGGGACTCCTCAACCTAACTTGTCAACGCCATAGTTTGGAAATTGAATCGAAGGGACTCCTCAACCTTCTACTCAATTCCCCGATGCAACAAGAGAGGGACTCCTCAACCTCAATTGTCCACACCATGGTTTCATCACGAAACCAAAAAGGGGTTTTCAAACCTCTAAAAATTCTATGCTACGACTACAATAGCTAAGGAGGTATTTATAACCTCTTATTAGGTTAAAACAAAGAAAAACCCTAAAGCCCATAAACATAAGGCCCAATCTAGTAATTAAATAAACAAAATTAAAATACATTAAATTAAATTATTCTAAAAATGTAAACTAATATCTTCTAAATAACACTTGAACTCTTCATATCACGAACATTTGAAGCACGTATCATCTATGAAAGAGGTTTGTTGATCTTCGCAAGATTTCTTCATCTCCTCTTCATATCTTTCAATCACAGATTCAAGCTTTTGTGTGGGTTGTGAGTTTTCATATTCCTTTGTCACCTCAAGTGGTCTCTATGGATATAAAATCCTTGGCTCATATACCTCCACCACCTCCTCCTCCATTGAGGTTTCATTTGACACAGGAGCCTCTTCATCTTGTTCTTCTACTTCCTCCTTCACAAATTGGTCTTCATCCTCAATACTTGGCACTCCTAAGTTTCTCCTTATTTTCTCTAAGCGCCCATCCATCTCCTTGAAGAAGGTTTCTGGTTCTTGTTCTTTCCAGGATTGTTTTTGTCTTTCTAAGAATTGTTCTTGTCTTTCCAAAAATTTCCTGGACCATTGAAGGTAATCCTTAGCTGCTAGCTCAAAAGATAAAGGTTGAGAGTAATCTTGTGGACATGGATATATTGTGGTGAAGTTATTTTGAGGGGTATGGAATGAATTTTGTGAATATTGAAATGAGTTTTCTGTGTGGTGAAATGAATTCTATGGTTGGAGAAATGAGTTGTATTGATTTTGGAGGAAACTTTGTGTTGAGGCATAGTCAAATGATGAAGAGTTTTCAAATGAGGAACTGGGGGGTGAGGTTGGACAATTTTGCATAGATGAATTGAAGGTATGCTCAAGTGATGATGGCTCTTGATAAGTGGAGTATGAATTGTCAAATGCTCTCTGATTTTAGTCCTCCCAACCACAACTTGAATAATTGTTGAATTCATCACAGTGTGGATTATTTTGTGACATTGGGGAGCAATCTTGCATGAATGTATTGACAGCACAATCAAATGATGATGCCTCTGGATGAATAGCATGTGGAGCATTAAAATCTCTTTGGTTTTGACCCTCCCAGCCACAATTTGTGTAGTTGTCATAGCAATATGAGTCATTTTGTGGCTCTAGGAGGTGTTCATACTCTATCATTCCTTGTTGATATTCCCATTCACCATTAGCATAATGACATGAATCATTTTGTGGTGTTGGGTAGTATCCCATGGAATTGTCTTGACCATTTTGTGTCCCTGAAGCATATCCCCACTGGTTGGATTGCTCATAATTTGTCATTTCTTAGTGATATTTCCAGCCATCATTAGGAAAATGACTTGAATCATATTGTGATGGTGGGCAATATCCCATGAAATTTGTTTGATCAAAAGGTGAGTTGAACTCCATTTAAATTTTGTAAAACACAATCACCAAAGAAAATTGAAATTCATGTCTCAGATGAGAATTTCTTAGTGAGGCAATAACACAAACACCTTAGTTATCAGTAGAAGATAGAAAATTAAAAGGACAAAAACAAAGAAAATACTTAATCTAGACTTATCACCCACTTAATCATTGTTGATCTAAATCAATCCCCGGCAACGGCGCTGGTGCACGAATTGTAAATCACACTTTTTACAACTCGTACCACTAACCAGCAAGTGCACTGGGTCGTCCAAGTAATACCTTACGTGAGTAAGGGTCGATCCCACGGAGATTGTTGGCTTGAAGCAAGCTATGGTTATCTTGTAACTCTTAGTCAGGAAGACAATAAAATAATTCACTTATCAAATCTGATTGCAAGGAATAACAGAGCATGAAATAAATACTTGTTATGCAGTAATGGAGAATGTGTTGGAGTTTTGGAGATGCTTTGTCTTCTGAATCTCTGCTTTCCTCTGCCTTCTTGTTCGCGCACGCACGTTCCTCCTATGGCAAGCTGTGTGTTGGTGGATCACCGTTGTCAATGGCTACCATCCATCCTTCCAGTGAAAAGGGTCCATGTGCGCTGTCACCGCACGGCTAATCATCTGCAGGTTCTCAATCGTACCGGAATAAGATTTACTATCCTTTTGCGTCTGTCACTACGCCCAGCACTCACGAGTTTGAAGCACGTCACAGTCATTCAATCCCAAAGTCCTACTCGGAATACCACAGACAAGGTTTAGACTTTCCGGACTCTCATGAATGCCGCCATCAATCTAGCTTATACCACGAAGATTCTGATTAAGAGATCCAAGAGATATTCATTCATTCTACGGTAGAACGGAAGTGGTTGTCAGGCACGCGTTCGTAGGGAAATGATGATGATTGTCACGTTCATCACATTCATGTTGAAGTGCGAATGAATATCTTAGATAGGAACACGCATATTTGAATAGAAAACATGAATACGTGCATTAATTCATCGAAACACAGCAGAGCTCCTCACCCCCAACAATGGAGTTTAGAGACTCATGCCGTCAAAGAGTACAAAGTTCAGATCTAAAATGTCATGAGATACAAAATAAATCTCTAAAAGTTGTTTAAATACTAAACTAGTAACCTAGGTTTACAGAAAATGAGTAAACTATGATAGATGGTGCAGAAATCCACTTCTGGGGCCCACTTGATATGTGCTGGGGCTGAGACCAAAGCTTCTCACGTGCATAGGGCTGTTTTGGGCGTTCAACGCCAGCTTTGGATCCTTTTCTGGCGTTGAACTCCAACTTGCAACTTGTTTCTGGCGCTGGACGCCAGAATTGGGCAGAGAGCTGGCGTTGAACGCCAGTTTACATCGTCTATCCTTGAGCAAAGTATGGACTATTATATATTTCTGGAAAGCCCTGGATGTCTACTTTCCAACGCAATTGGAAGCGCGCAATTTAGAGTTCTATAGCTCCAAAAAATACACTTTGAGTGCAGGGAGGTCAGAATCCAACAGCATCAGCAGTTCTTTTTCAGCCTGATTCAGATTTTTGCTCAGCTCCCTCAATTTCAGCCAGAAAATACTTGAAATTACAGAAAAACACACAAACTCATAGTAAAGTCCAGAAATATGAATTTTGCCTAGAAACTAATAAAAACATCCCTAAAAGTAACTAGTTCCTACTAAAAACATACTAAAAACAATGCCAAAAAGCGTATAAATTATCCGCTCATCACAACACCAAACTTAAATTGTTGCTTGTCCCCAAGTAACTGAAAATCAATTAGGATAAAAAAAGAGAATATACTATAAATTCCAAACTATCAATGAAACATAGCTCCAATCAGATGAGCGGGACTTGTAGCTTTTTGCCTCTTGAATAGTTTTGGCATCTCACTTTATCCATTGAAGTTCAGAATGATTGGCATCTATAGGAACTTAGAGTTCAGATAATGTTATTGATTCTCCTAGTTCAGTATAATGATTCTTGAACACAGCTACCTTATGAGTCTTGGCCGTGGCCCTAAGCACTTTGTTTTTCAGTATTACCACCGGATACATAAATGCCACAGACACATAATTGGGTGAACCTTTTCGGATTGTGACTCAGCTTTGCTAAAGTCCTCAATTAGAGGTGTCCAGGGTTCTTAAGCACACTCTTTTTTTTCTTTTTTTTTTTTTTTGAACCTTGACTTTAACCGCTCAGTCTCAAGTTTTCACTTGACACCTTCACGCCACAAGCACATGGTTAGGGACAGCTTGGTTTAGCCGCTTAGGCCAGGATTTTATTCCTTTAGGCCCTCCTATCCACTGATGCTCAAAGCCTTGGGATCCTCTTTATTTACCCTTGTCTTTTGGTTTTAAGGGTTATTGGCTTTTTTCTGCTTGCTTTTTCTTGCTTCAAGAATCATTTTTATGATTTTTCAGATTATCAAATAACATGTCTCCTTGTCATCATTCTTTCAAGAGCCAACATATTTAACATTCTAAAACAACAACTTCAAAAGACATATGCACTGTTCAAGCATTCATTCAGAAAACAAGAAGTATTGTCACCACATCAATATAATGAAACTAAGTTCAAGGATAAATTCGAAACTCATGTACTTCTTGTTCTTTTGAATTAAAACATTTTTCATTTAAGAGAGGTGATGGATTCATAGGACATTCATAACTTTAAGACATAGTTACTAAATACTAATGATCATGTAATGAGACACAAACATGGATAAGCACTTAACATAAAGAAAACAAAAAAAACAGAGTAAGTAAGAACAAGGAATGAGTCCACCTTAGTGATGATGGCATTTTCTTCTTGAGGAACCAATGATGTTCTTGAGCTCTTCTATGTCTCTTCCTTGCCTTTGTGGCTTGATCCTTAGTGATTTTTGGTATTTCTATCCTCAGTTGCTTCCAATAATTATGTGGAGGAAAGTGCATCCCCTGAGGTATCTCAGAGATCTCTTGATTTGCAGCCATATGTTCTACCACTGAGATATAGATCCTTTACATAATTGTTTTACCACACCAAACTTAGAATGTTGCTCGCCCTCGAGCAAAAGAAGAAGGAATAGATGAAGAAGAAGATGTGGAAAAAAAACTAAGATTATGAGGAGGGAAGGTGGGGATCCTGTGGGGTCCATAGATCCTTAGGTGTCAAGGCATTTACATCCCTGCACCAATTAGGCATGTAAAATGCCTTTGCATGCAATTCTGGCGTTTAAACGCCGAACTGATGCTTGTTTCTGGCGTTCAGCGCCAGCTCTTCTTTACTGTACATTTCTGGCGTCTGAACGCCAGGATGCTGCTTGTTTCTGGAGTTCAACGCCAGAAATATGCTCTGTTCTGGCGTTGAACGCCAGACAGATGCTCCTTACTGGCGTTTAAACGCCAGTGAGATCTTCCTCCAGGGTGTGATTTTTCTTCTGCTGTTTTTGATTCCGTTTTCAATTTTTATATTTATTTTGTGACTCCACATGATCATGAACCTAATAAAACATGAAAAACAATGAAAATGAAAATTAGATAAATAAAAATTGGGTTGTCTCCCAACAAGCGCTTCTTTAATGTCAATAGCTTGACCTTGCTGAGTTTTTAATCTAGCCTCAGCCTTGAGCACTCTTGCTCAACATTGCCTTCAAGATAGTGCTTGATTCTCTGTCCATTAACAATGAACTTCTTATCAGAATCAATATCTTGAAGCTCCACATAACCATATGGTGATACACTTGTAATCACATATGGTCCCCTCCACCGGGACTTCAGTTTCCCGGGGAATAGCCTGAGCCTAGAGTTAAACAACAGAACCTTTTGTCCTGGTTCAAAGATTCTAGATGACAGCTTTCTGTCATGCCACCTTTTTTATTTTTCTTTATAAAGCTTGGCATTTTCGAAAGCAGTGAATCTGAATTCCTCTAGCTCATTCAGCTGGAGCAATCTTTTTTCTCCAGCTAATTTGGCATCAAAGTTTAGGAATCTGGTTGCCCAGTAGGCTTTATGTTCCAGTTCCATGGGCAGGTGGCATGCCTTACCATACACCAGTTGGTATGGAGAAGTCCCTATAGGAGTCTTGAATGCTGTTCTGTAAGCCCACAGAGCATCATCCAAGCTTCGTGCCCAATCCTTTCTACGGGTACTTACAGTCCGTTCCAGGATTCTTTTTAGTTCTCTGTTAGAGACTTCAGCTTGCCCATTTGTCTGTGGATGATATGGAGTCGCCACCTTGTGGCGAATCCCATACCGGACCATGGCAGAGTAAAGCTGTTTGTTGCAGAAGTGAGTGCCCCCATCACTGATTAGTACTCTAGGGACACCAAACCTGCTAAAGATATGTTTCTGGAGGAACTTCAGCACTGTTTTAGTATCATTGGTGGGTGTGGCAATGGCCTCAACCCATTTTGATACATAGTCAACTGCCACCAGAATATAAGTGTTTGAGTATGATGGTGGGAAAGGTCCCATGAAGTCAATTCCCCATACGTCAAACAACTCAATCTCCAAGATTTCTTGTTGAGGCATGGCGTAACCATGAGGCAGATTACCAGCTCTTTGGCAACTGTCACAGTTACGTACAAACTCTTGGGAATCTCTAAAGAGTGTGGGCCAATAGAAGCCACATTGGAGAACCTTGGTGGCTGTTCGCTCACCTCCGAAATGGCCTCCATACTGAGATCCATGGCAATGCCATAGGATCCTCTGCGCTTCTTCTCTAGGCACACACCTACGGATCATTCCGTCTGCACATCTCTTAAAGAGATAAGGTTCATCCCACAAGTAGTACTTTGCATCAGTAATTAATTTCTTCTTTTGTTGCCTGTTGTACTCCTTGGGTATGAACCTTGCAGCTTTATAGTTTGCAATATCGGCAAACCATGGTGTTTCCTGAATGGCAAATAAATGCTCATCCGGAAAAGTCTCAGAGATCTCAAGAGAGGGGAGGGGCGTCCCTTCTACTGGCTCTATCCGGGACAGATGATCAGCCACTTGGTTCTCTGTCCCTTTTCTGTCTCTTATTTCTATATCAAACTCTTGCAGAAGCAACACCCATCTGATGAGCCTGGGTTTTGAATCCTGCTTTGTGAGTAGATATTTAAGAGCAGCATGGTCAGTATACACAATCACTTTTGATCTTACTAAGTATGATCTGAATTTGTCAATGGCATAAACCACTGCAAGCAATTCTTTTTCTGTGGTTGTGTAATTTTTCTGGGCATCATTTAAAACGCGGCTAGCATAATAAATGACGTGCAGAAGCTTGTCATGCCTCTGCCCCAGCACTGCACCAATGGTGTGATCACTGGCATCACACATTAGCTCAAATGGTAATGTCCAGTCTGGTGCGGAAATAACTGGTGCTATGACCAGCTTGGCTTTCAGCGTTTCAAACGCTGCAGACACTCTTTGTTAAACACAAATGGCATGTCAGCAGCTAGCAGATTGCTTAGAGGTTTTGCGATTTTTGAAAAATCCTTTATAAACCTCCTATAGAATCCTGCATGCCCCAGAAAGCTTCTGATTGCCTTGACATTGGCAGGTGGTGATAATTTCTCAATTACCTCTATTTTTTCTTGATCCACCTCTATTCCCTTGTTTGAGATTTTATGCCCAAGGACAATCCCTTCAGTCACCATGAAGTGACATTTTTCCCAGTTTAAAACTAGGTTGGTCTCTTGGCATCTCTTCAGAACAAGTTTCAGGTGATCAAGACAGGTGCTGAATGAGTCTCCATATACTGAGAAGTCATCCATGAAGACTTCCAGAAATTTTTCCACCATATCAGAGAAAATAGAGAGCATGCATCTCTGGAAGGTTGCAAGCGTATTACACAGCCCAAATGGTATCCTTCTATAAGCAAACACTCCAGATGGACATGTGAATGTTGTTTTCTCTTGATCCTGGGGATCTACTGCAATCTGGTTATAGCCTGAGTAGCCATCCAAAAAGTAGTAATAGTCATGACCTGCCAGTCTTTCTAGCATCTGGTCTATGAATGGTAAAGGAAAATGATCCTTTCTGGTGGCTGTATTGAGCCTTCTGTAGTCAATACACATGTGCCACCCTGTAACTGTTCTTGTAGGAACCAGTTCATTCTTTTCATTCTGAACCACTGTCATGCCTCCCTTTTTGGGGACAACTTGGACAGGGCTCACCCAGGGGCTGTCAGAAATAGGATAAATAATCCCAGCCTCTAGTAATTTGGTGACCTCTTTCTGCACCACTTCCTTCATGGCTGGATTTAGCTGCCTCTGTGGTTGAACCACTGGTTTAGCATTATCCTCCAATAAGATTTTGTGCATGCATCTAGCTGGGCTTATGCCCTTAAGGTCACCTATGGACTACCCAAGAGCTGTCTTGTGTGTCCTTAGCACTTGAATAAGTGCTTCCTCTTCCTGTGGATTTAGAGCAGAGCTTATGATTACTGGAAAAGTGTCACCTTCTCCCAGAAATACATATTTCAGGGATGGTGGTAATGGTTTGAGCTCGGGTTTAGGAGGTTTTTCCTTTTCCAGAGGAAATTTCAGAGGCTCTTCCATCTCCTCTGAATCCTCCAAATCAGGCTGAACATCTTTAAAGATGTCTTCCAACTCTGATTCGAGACTCTCAGCCATCTTGATCTCTTCTACCGAAGAGTCAATAAGATCAACTTTCATGCAGTCTTTTGATGTGTCTGGATGCTGCATGGCTTTGATAGCATTCAACTTAAACTCATCATCATTGACTCTCAGGGTTATTTCCCCTTGTTGGACATCAATGAGAGTTCGTCCAGTTGCTAGGAAGGGTCTTCCTAGAATGAGAGTAGCACTCTTGTGCTCCTCCATTTCCAGCACTACAAAGTCAGTGGGAAAGGCGAATGGCCCAACTCTGACGATCATGTCTTCAATCACGCCTGATGGGTATTTAATGGAGCCATCAGCAAGTTGGAGACATATCCGGGTTAGTTTAACTTCTTCAGTTAAACCAAGCTTTCTGATAGTGGATGCAGGTATTAGGTTGATGCTTGCCCCAAGATCACATAAAGCTGTCTTGGTGCAATTACCTTCTAATGTGCATGGTATTAGAAAACTCCCAGGGTCTTTAAGCTTTTTAGGAAAGCTTTTCAAAATGACTGCACTGCATTCTTCAGTGAGGAGAACTCTTTCAGTTTCTCTCCAATCCTTCTTATGACTCAAGATCTCTTTCATGAACTTGGCATAAGAAGGTATTTGCTCAAGTGCCTCTGCAAATGGAATCTTTATTTCAAGGGTCCTGAGATAATCTGCAAAGCGAGCAAATTGCTTATCCTACTCCTCTTTTCGGAGTTTTTGAGGATAAGGTATCTTGGCTTTATATTCCTCAACCTTAGTTGCTGTAGGTTTATTGCCTACAGAAGTGGTTGAAGAAGCCTTTTTAGAGGGGTTGTCATCAGCACTTGTGTGTGTCTGATCCCTCACTGGCAATGGATTGCCAGAGTTAGAAGCTGGAGTGACGTTAGACGCCAACTCCTTGTCAGTTCCTGGCGTCTGAACACCAGAACTGTGCCCATTTTGGGCGTTCAATGCCAGATCCTGCCCATTTTGGGCGTTCAACGCCAGATCTTTGCTTGTTTCTGGCGTTGAACCCAAGTCCTTGCTTGTTACTGGCGTTGAACGCCAGTCTTGGGCATGGTCTGGGCGTTCAGCGCCAGCCTTCCACCCAACTTCCGGCGTTTTAGCACCAGAATTACTTTTCCCTGGGCTCTTACTGTCCTTAGATGGATTTTGGGTGGTTTGCTCATTTCTTGGTTTCCTGCTGCCTTGAGGTGGGGTATTTAGTGCTTTCCCACTTCTTAATTGAACTGCTTGGCATTCTTCTGTTATTTGTCTTGACAGCTGCTGCTTTGTTTTCTTCAATTGTTCTTCCATGTTTATATTAGCCATCCTTGTCTCTTGTAGTTTATCCTTGAGTTCAGCTAACTGCTTTGTTAGAAAATCCAATTGATGATTGAATTCAGCAGCTTGCTCTGCAGGACTGAGTTCAGCAGTTACTGTTTTTGCCTCTTCTTTCATGGAAGAGTCACAGCTTAGGTACAGATGCTGATTTCTAGCAACTGTATCAATGAGCTCTTGAGCTTCTTCAATTGTCTTTCTCATGTGGATAGATCCACCAGCTGAGCAATCTAGAGACATCTGAGCTCCTTCTGCAAGCCCATAATAGAAGATGTCTAACTGAACCCACTCTGAAAATATTTCAGAGGGGCATTTTCGTAGCATCTCTCTGTATCTCTCCCAGACATCATAAAGAGATTCATTATCTCCTTGTTTAAAGCCTTGGATGTCCAGCCTTAGCTGTGTCATCCGTTTTGGAGGAAAGTATTGATTCAGGAATTTTTCTGTCAGCTGTTTCCATGTCCTTATGCTGGCCTTAGGTTGGTTATTTAACCACCTCTTAGCTTGGTCTTTTACAGCAAATAGAAACAGTAATAATCTGTAGACATCCTGATCTACTTCCTTATCATGTACTGTGTCAGCAATCTGTAAAAACTGTGCCAAAAACTCTGTAGGTTCTTCCTGTGGAAGACCGGAATACTGGCAACTTTGCTGCACCATGATAATGAGCTGAGGATTCAACTCAAAGCTACTGACTCCAATGGAGGGTATGCAGATACTACTCCCATATGAAGCAGTAGAGGGGTTAGCATATGACCCCAGAGTCCTCCTGGACTGTTCATTTCCACTTAGATCCATGATGGAGAAAGGGAGTTGTTGTAAAATAAAAAAATTTATTTTTATTTCTTTATTTATTTATTTAATTATTTTGAAAATAAAATAAATTAAAATAAAATAAATAAAAATAGGTGAAGATTTTCGAAAAAATGAAGGAAGAGAAAGTGGTCAGGAAGTTTTGAAAAAGATATGATTTGGAAAAGATTTTAAATTTTAAAAAAAAATCTGAATTTTAGAAATAAATTTCGAAAATTTGTTTTAGAAATAGAGAGAAAAGATATTTTTGAATTTAGTGAGGAAAGAGAAAAACAATAAAATAGCACAAGATTTAAAATTTTTAGATCTAATGCTCCTAGTTTTCGAAAATTTTGGAGGGAAAACACCAAGGAACACCAAACTTAAAAATTTTAAGATCAAGACACAAGGAAAACTCAATAACACTTTGAAGATTCACAAGAACACAAGAACATGAATAAGGAACACCAAACTTAAAATTTTTAGAAAACCAAAGAAAAATCAACAAGAAAACACCAAACTTAAAGTTTGGCACATGATTTAATCAAGGGAAAATTATTTTTGAAAAAGATTTTTAATAAAACTGGTGTCCAATCATCAAGAACATAAACCAATACTCTAGCCAATTTGGCAATAAATGTAACACTTGTTTTGAAGAAGGATATTTTTAACCAAGAACAATAATAAGAGACTCTAAACCAAAAAGAAAAATTTTTCCTAATCTAAGCAACAAAATAAACTGTCAGTTGTTCAAACACGAACAATCCCCGGCAACGGCGCCAAAAACTTGGTGCACGAATTGTAAATCACACTTTTTACAACTCGTGCCACTAACCAGCAAGTGCACTGGGTTGTCCAAGTAATACCTTACGTGAGTAAGGGTCGATCCCACGGAGATTGTTGGCTTGAAGCAAGCTATGGTTATCTTGTAACTCTTAGTCAGGAAGACAATAAAACAATTCACTTATCAAATCTGATTGCAAGGAATAACAAAGCATGAAATAAATACTTGTTATGCAGTAATGGAGAATGTGTTGGAGTTTTGGAGATGCTTTGTCTTCTGAATCTCTGCTTTCCTCTGCCTTCTTGTTCGCACACGCACGTTCCTCCTATGGCAAGCTGTGTGTTGGTGGATCACTGTTGTCAATGGCTACCATCCATCCTTCCAGTGAAAAGGGTTCAGGTGCGCTGTCACCACACGGCTAATCATCTGCAGGTTCTCAATCGTACCGGAATAGGATTTACTATCCTTTTGTGTCTGTCACTACGCCCAGCACTCACGAGTTTGAAGCACGTCACATTCATTCAATCCCAGAGTCCTACTCGGAATACCACAGACAAGGTTTAGACTTTCCGGACTCTCATGAATGCCGCCATCAGTCTAGCTTATACCACGAAGATTCTGATTAAGAGATCCAAGAGATATTCATTCATTCTACGGTAGAATGGAAGTGGTTGTCAGGCACGCGTTCGTGGGGCAATGATGATGATTGTCACGTTCATCACATTCATGTTGAAGTGCGAATGAATATCTTAGATAGGAACACGCATATTTGAATAGAAAACAGGAATACGTGCCTTAATTCATCGAGACACAGCAGAGCTCCTCACCCCCAACAATGGAGTTTAGAGACTCATGCCATCAAAGAGTACAAAGTTCAGATCTAAAATGTCATGAGATACAAAATAAATCTCTAAAAGTTGTTTAAATACTAAACTAGTAACCTAGGTTTACAGAAAATGAGTAAACTATGATAGATGGTGCAGAAATTTACTTCTGGGGCCCACTTGATGTGTGCTGAGGCTGAGACCAAAGCTTCTCACGTGCATAGGGCTGTTTTGGGCATTCAACGCCAGCTTTGGATCCTTTTCTGGCGTTGAACTCCAACTTGCAACTTGTTTCTGGCGCTGGACGCCAGAATTGGGCAGAGAGCTGGCGTTGAATGCCAGTTTACATCGTCTATCCTTGAGCAAAGTATAGACTATTATATACTTCTGAAAAGTCCTGGATGTCTACTTTCCAACGAAATTGGAAGCGCGCCATTTGGAGTTCTGTAGCCCCAAAAAATCCACTTTGAGTGCAGGGAGGTCAGAATCCAACAGCATCAGCAGTCCTTTTTCAGCCTGATTCAGATTTTTGCTCAGCTCCCTCAATTTCAGCCAGAAAATACCTGAAATTACAGAAAAATACACAAAATCATAGTAAAGTCCAGAAATATGAATTTTGCCTAGAAACTAATAAAAACATCCCTAAAAGTAACTAGTTCCTACTAAAAACATACTAAAAACAATGCCAAAAAGCGTATAAATTATCCGCTCATCAGGCGCCAAAAACTTGATGAGGAAAAAATGATTCCACACAAACTCACCGGCAAGTATACTGGGTTGCATCAAGTAGTAAAACTCACAGAGGTGAGGTCGATCCCACAGGGATTGATGGATCAAGCAACTTTAGTTAGGTGATTAGTCTAGTTAAGCTAACAGTCGTGAATTGGGTGAAATTGTATTGACAGAATGTAAAGTGCAGAAGGTATAAAGTGCAGAAGGTAAATTGGCAGAAACTTAAAGAGCAAGAAATATAAATTGCAGCAAATGTAAAGGGAATTGGGTGCTAGAAAATTAAATAAAGCAGTAAATCAGAACTCGGAATAATTGCAGAAGATTAAAATTGTGTGAAAGAAATTTGAAAGCAATAGGAACAGAAAGGTACAATTGGCAGAAATAAAAATTGCAGAAGAGTAGAGATGCAGGAAATTGAAATTGCAATAAAAGTGAACTGAATTCAATATAGCTGAAATATGAAAATGTAGAAAAGGAAAAAGTGTATCAGAGAGCCTTCTATTCTACTCCTACTCATACTCCTACTGCTGCCTACCACTAATGCAGCCTACTGTTCGTGAAGCCTTTTTCACTAACTGTGAACCAAAGCCTTTTTATAGGCATTCCTAAATTACAAATGAAATTGAAATTGAAAATAAATTACAATTCAAATGAAATTGCTATTTTAACTATTTCTTGTGCTTTGAGTGATGTCAATGGGCTTTACTTGCTTTGAAGTTTCAATGGGCTTGGAATCAGATCAATTGAGCTAGAATTGCACTTCTAGGAGAGGGTAGCGTTCAAATAGAGAACGGAGCGCTTTTATACCCACGCATACGCGTCCTCTACGCCTGCGCATCCTTTTTGCATTTTGCCCCATCCACGCGTACGCAACACCTACGCGTACATGTGACCTTCAGATTTTGAGCTTGTGACGCGTACGCGTGCCATACGCTTGGGCGTCCCTTGTAGCACTCTCCAAACGAGCGTAGCGTTCGCAATATCAGTGCTCCCCACGCGTACGCGTCCCTTATGCATACGCGTGGGTCTTCAAACATGCCACTTCCACGCGTACGCATCAGCCATGCGTACGCGTGGTTCTTCAGAAATGTCATTCGACGCGTGCGTGTCATGTACGCTGGGCGTCGGTCGCAAAACTTCAATTCCAACTTTAAATTTGCTCGAAAACGCTCATTCAGATAACTTAGCACTCTCTTTGCAATTGAGCGCTGATCACATCCACGCGTACGCGTCATGCACACGTACGCATGGGTCTTCAAAATTCCTTGCCCGACGCGTGTGCGTCTTGTACGCGTGCGTGTTGCGTTCTTGCACCAAGAGCACTCTCCTTATTTAAATCATGGGTTACGTTTTTAAAAGCGTGGCCTAAGGCTCCAAAGCGTGCTCAAACTTCAAAATGTGTCCAGAATTCTTATTTTGTACTTCCTGCTTCTTTTCCTTCTTCTTTTCACCTGTCATCAACCAAACAGATACATCAAAACCTTGGCATAATCATCAAATCTTGCATCATTCATATTATCAACTAAATCTTGCAAGAAATCTAATGAAAATGCATAAAATTATCAATGTTTGATTGAATCAAGACAAGCATGAAATTCTCACTCAAACACTTACTTATTGCCTAAAAATGCATGAAAACCAAGTAAAAACTAATGAAAAAGGCTTGTGAAACTAGCCTAAGATGACTTGTCGTCAATATTATAGAAGTAACTGTCAATTGACATTAGGTTAGTCTATAAATAGAGTTTTGGGCAAACATTGCAATCAGTTAAGTTCTTCTTGGAAATCCAAGAACATTCTCAACCTCCCTAACATCACAGAGTAAAATTGAGAATCTTAAGTAATTCTTCTAAAGTCTAAACTCAAACTTGTACTATATTTTCTATTTTTAATTAAAGTTCTTTATTACTTTTTATTTGTTTTTCTTCATCTTCTTCTTCCTTTTTCTTTTAATTTTTGCATTTTACTTTGCCTCCGGCGCTTTGTATGTTTTTTTTTATATTTAATTTTATTTTTGAAACTATAATTGAGACTTTGAGACACCCACAAGAGGATTCATTTTCGCTCTTTGAATTAAGATTGTGAAACAAAACTCAAAAGTTATTAATTTATTTGTTGTTAACAATAGAATAAAAAATTGAGTAAATATGCTAGGCGAAAGAAAATATTATCTAAAAAGAAAATTTGAATAATGCAAGGAAGGTTGTAACTGACATGATATTATTGGGCATACTTGGTCAAAGGCATAACTGATAGAGGTAGCAATGCAAAGCGTCAAAGAAACAATTGCGGGACGGTTATTTATCAGAATTTGAAAATCGGCAAAGATATTATAGAAGTAACTGTCAATTGACATTTGGTTAGTCTATAAATAGAGTTTTGGACAAATGTTGTAATCAATTTAGTTTTTTTTTTTGAAAAACACTTAGAAATCCTAAAATGCTCTCAGCTTCCCTGACATCACAGAGTGAAATTGAGAATCTTAAGTAATTTTTCTAAAATTTGATTTCAAACTTGTACTTTATTTTCTATTTTTAATTAAAGATCTTTATTACTTTTTATTTGTTCTTCTTCGTCTTCTTTTTACTTTCTCTTTTAATTTCTGCATTTCACTTTGTCTTTGGTACCTTGCATATTTTTTTTATCTTTAATTTTATTTTCAAAACTACAATTGAGACACCCACAAGAGTAGTTTTCGCTCCATGAATTAAGATTGTGAAACAAAATTCGAAAGTTGTTAATTTATGTGTTGTTAACAATTGAACAAAAAATTGAGTAAATATGTTAGGCAAAAGAAAATATTATCTAAGAAAAAAATTTGAATAACGAAAGGGAGGTTGTAAGTGTCACGATATTATTGGGTATACTTGGTCAAAAACGTAAGTGACAGAGGTAGCTATGCAAAGCGTCAAGGAAACAAGTGTGGGACGGTTATTAATTCGAATTTGAAAATTCACAAAGATATTATAGAAGTAGCTCTCAATTGACATTAGGTTAGTCTATACATTGTAATCAGTTCAGCTCTTCTTTGAAAACACTTAGAAATTCAAAAACACTCTCAGCCTCACTGGCATCACAGAGTAAAATTGAGAATCTTAAGTAATTTCTCTGAAGTCTAAATTCAAACTTGTACTTTATTTTTTATTTTTAATTAAAGTTATTTATTACTTTTTATTTTTTCTTCATCTTCTTCTTCCTTTCTCTTTTAATTTATGCATTTTATTTTGTCTTTGACACCTTGCATGTTTTTATTTTATCTTTAATTTTATTTTTAAAACTACAATTGAGACCTTGAGACACCCATAAGAAGAGCTATTTCTGCTCCTTGAATTAGGATTGTGAAATAAAATTCGAAAGTTGTTAATTTATTTGTTGTTAAAAAATTGATCTCATCGCCTACGAGAATTTCACCTGCTTAGCCATCATCGAGGCCCTTGGCAGTGCCCTCACCAACAAATACTCCGAGGGCCTCCCTGGCAACTGCTAATACAGCTGCAATGAGTACATGGTCGAGATTGAGAATCTCTGCCGCTCCGCTCATGCGCCCTCCATGCCTTCCACCTCGACCCTCAATCTTGGGGCATTAACGTCCAGCCTTACTCCGGGACCACACGAATTGCACCGCCTACACTGTCGCCTCCAGCCATATGACCGCATCATGGGGCTTGACCTCCCTTCCGGCGATCACTTTACCCACGGTTACTACACCTCCGGTGGGAAGAAGATCTCTGCAACTTCCATTTACTTTAAGGGTTTGCCTTACAAGGTGAATAACACCACTGGATACATTGATTATGATAGGATGGAGGAGAAGGCCTTGGATTTCAGGTTTTGGCTGGATTTGAGTTCGAATAAGCTGAGTGGGCCAGTTCCTTTTGCTCTTTTCGAACTTCTATCGCTGCAGTAATTAACGCTGTCTTTCAAAGAGTTTTTTCAGTGAAAAAAAATTCTGCAGGATTTGAGAAAAGCAGATTGATCACGGTAGACATAAGCAACAACAAGCTTAGGGGTACTTTGCCATGGTTCATGGCGTGGATGCCTCAGCTTTCAGCATTGTTGCTGGAGAAAAAGAAGAAGAATAAAAAGGAGGATGAAGAAGAAGGAGGAGGTAACATTTTTAGAAGGACCAAAAAATGTTAAGGTTAAATAAAGAAGGAGGGATTAAATCGGGTACAAATTGCAATCTGGCTAGCTAAACTAGCAATTGTAGACGCCAGTGCAGCACACTGTAGCCACGTCAATACTGAAATAGGTGACTCATAGTCGGAAATATGCCTAGGGACCATTATGATGTCCGGAGCTGAATTTGGGAGACTACTATGGTGCAATTGGAATTTCGAAGACCAAATTAGCTAATCTCATAAATCTCAGGAATCAGTATAGAGATTTACTCCATCATGGGAGCTAAAATGCCAAGACAAGCGGGCAAAGAAACCTGTTGTGGTTATTGGTAGCAGCAAAGAGCAAGACGTGATTTGCGTTTGCGCTTCTTCTTGTCCCATTTGTTCTCGAAGAACCTTTTCCACTCCAATTCTTCTAGCACTAGCTTTCATCACTTTCACGTGGAAATGGTTAATCAGCTCATCACTTCCGGTTTGTTCTTTTTCGCTTTCACCTCCATGTTGAACGCACTCGATTTCAACAAATGCATGTTCCGGCCGGTACACCATTTCCAACAATGAAAAAAACAAAGAAGTAAATTGTCACTATTTGCATTCTCACATGACGGAGATGATGCTGCCGCTGATTGCCTCACAACCACCAATATCGGAGACTATCGTGAAAGTGACGGTAACAACAAAGACAACAGCAGTTTAGATAGAGATAGTTGGGGATTGGCGAAGAAAGATGAGAAGGTCATTTTGTTTTTTAAGTGAATATTCATCTCGATTCTTGATAATTTTTTTTTAAGGACTACGAGACCTCCACAAAAAAATACCCAATTTTAGCCTTTACTTTTTAACATTGTGAGATTAATTAACCCCTACGTTAATGATTTATCTCTAAAACTTGCTTATGTGAGTTGTTAATTACTAATATATTCTCTATTTAATTTTTATAAATAAAAATAATTTAAAAATTACTAATATTTCTTAATTTTACACAGCAAATTTAATTAATATATTTAAAAAAAATAACAAAAATTATTTAAAAAAAAAACTAAACGGCCGTAACAATTATCCAAAATACGAGACTCCCAATAAAAAAACTATCAATCTTAATTGGTTCTTAACGAATAAATTAACAGTTTAACATTTTATATAGGTTTATTCAGTTAATACAAAAAAAAATATTAACAAAAAAATTAATTAATTTTACAGAAATAAAAATCAAAAGCCAAAAATAATATTTTTTTAGTTGTAAATCTAATTGTCTTACAAAATAATTGTTAGAGACATTTAGAATTTTTTTTTTTTTTCATTTAACGGTTCAACAATCTTGGATTCGACTTACGACGCTTTTTAATTTCTATATGAAAGGGAGGCTGGGGTTGAACCCGGTTATGGGAACGTGGGGTGCTGCACAAAGGGGTGGTGTCAGTTGTAAAGGAAATCGGACCGTGGGTGTAGGTCTGTGCAAGTCGGACCGTGCGACATGCAGCTGCACCACAACACGGACCCTGCGACATGTAGGTCACAACACCCATGGTCCATTTTGTGCCTCATTGGACACGCGTCGTCCAACCCTCGCTCCCCAAACGGTGCCCTGATTACCAACATAGTGCATGAAGTAGGCACACCCACCATCCGATAACTCACTTTTAGATTTCACTCTCAACCTTCAAACTCCATTCTTCTTCTTCATTCTTCTGCTGGTAGTGAGTGTCTTCGGTGAAAAATAAAAAAACTGCCAAAGAAATATAAAATTAAAGATGTTGATCGTGCTGAGCTTCATATTAGACACTATATCAGCCATTCTGATTATGTAAGTTTATTTAATATTTTGTTAAATTTTTATAATTTTAAATATTGTTCTTACAATTTAGTTGTTCCTGTTATTGTTAGGATCTGAGGTTAGAAATATACATAGAATGGTTAGAACTATTTTTTAAATTATTTTTATTTTTTTCCTGAATTTTTTTTATTATTTATTTTTTAAAATTGTTATTGTTATGGTCTGAATTTTTATTATTGTTGTTACATAGAATCTGAAAATTAAAAAGCGTTAGTTAGAATGATGTTATGTAAAACAAATACAGTTTTTTTTTTAATTTGTTTAATTATTTTTAATATATTTATTATTAGTGTTAGGAAGTGAAGTGAAAAATAGTATTTAGAAAATAAATTATAAAATGTAAAATAGGACTGGATCTTTAATAAAATTTTTTATAGAAGGTTTTTTTTTTAATTTTTTCAAGTTATAATTGTTAGAAAATTAAATATTATTGTGCGAACAGTAATTGAATGTAAGGAAAAAAAATGAATGCTTAGTATTAATTTTTATCTAATATTTAGTTTGATTTCATTAATTATAATCATAACTGTAGAAGTTAATTATTCATTATTGTTATTAGTAAATGAATTTAGAAAGATAATGAGGATGATTATTAGTAAATTTTAGAATTTATATATCTGTGTTTAACTTTACATAAGTACTAGTTAATAGATAATTAAAAATACAAATTATAATGTTATATATTATCAAAATTGGAATCTACTGGAAATAAATATATAATTCTAATGTTGTCATAGTCTCTGGAACTGATTAGGAATGTATTTATTAGTAGATGTCATTAATAGTTAAGTTGGAGAGATTTCAAGGATTAGTCAAATATTTGTTGTAAATATTTGTTTTACTTTGACTTAGTCAAATAATTTATGAATGTTTTGTGGTTTCAACTAATATGTGTTGTTGAGTTAGTTGTGCAACAATTTTGTTAATGATTTGATCTACTTAGAACTTTATTGCCGCCTAGTAGTAAGTTAGTAATGGTTAATTAGTTGACTAATAAGTTGTTATGTTTTTTGTAGAAATTAAGAATGGTGACATGTAATCATCCACTTCCTCCTGATCGGTACGACGATAGGGTTGAGGAGTATTTACGAGTTACTGGGTTTTATCATGCATCTCAGATAGGTGTAGTACAGTGCCAGAAAGCACTTGTGAATGATCTAATTGAACGGTGGCACCCAGATACACATACGTTTCATCTTCCCATTGGTGAATGTGCTGTAACTCTGGAAGACGTCGCTTTAATTCTTGGTCTTTCGACGGATGGTCTTCCAGTCACGGGGATGACAATGAGTAGTTTCGAAGCGTTGCAGGCTGAGTGTTTGGAACAATTTAGAGTTGCACCGTCTAAAGAACAGTGTAGAGGATGCTGCATAAAACTTACGTGGCTGCGCGACTTAAAAGAAAATTTACAGTTGATTGATGAGATAAGTATATGTAGGTATGTGAAGTGCCACATTATGTTGCTGATCGGGACGATCTTGTTTGGGGATAAATCTGGGGCAGCTGTCCACTGGAAGTTTCTACCATTGCTTCGTGACTTCGGCAGTATTGGACAGTATAGCTGGGGATCAGCATGCTTGGCACACCTTTACAGGGCATTATGTAGGGCATCTCGCTTTAACTGCAAGGAAATCGATGGTCCACTAACCCTTCCGCTCGTATGGGCTTGGATCCGACTGCCTTATCTATCTCCGCTACCTAGGAAACCACGCAGTTTTCTGCTAGCAAACAGGTAATATTATGTTACAATGTTTTCATTTCTTGATATTTAGAATTCAGTTGCACTAAATAAATATATCATATTAGGTGGCGTAACTGGGAGCGTGGTGACCGACGATATAGATATCTGACGCTAAGTCACTTTAGGAAGGCATTCGATGAACTTCAGGAAGGCCAGGTTAGTTTTCATTAAAGATGTATTACTTTCGGATTTAGTGTTTAGCTAAATTGATGAAGCATTGGTATTGTAAATGTGATGTGGGTTGGACTTATGAGTTTCATTTATGATTGGCAATTTGTGTGGGCTGCTTATTCTGTGGACCGTGTGGATCCGAATATAATTCCTCCTGAAATCTACATGCAGTCGGTTGTATGGAGCGCAACAGTGCCGTTGGTGTCATTCGAATGCATCGAGTGGCATGCCACCGATAGGATTAGGTGACAGTTCAATTTAATTCAGGGAGAACCTAATCAGGAACAGAATCTGGACAAGGCGTATGGAGAAGTCCCTACTGGTCCTAAGAATCTTAATTGGGTCACGGCACCGACTCATTCATATTGGGTGATGCATTGGACAAACAGGTATCATCACGTTCTTTCTGAGGTTCTGATGCCCTCACAATATCCATTGGAGTCTTACATGTACTGGTACCGAACAAAATTTGGGGACCGCTTATACTTGTTGAACCTTGTAGTAGAAGAAAATGATGAGGGTAATCAGGATTTGGATGAGGGTAATGAGGAGATGGACCGGGGTAATGAGGATATGGAAGAGGGTAGTCAGGATGCTGATGATGACAATGAGGATCAGGAGGCCCAATCGCCGCCACCACCTCCAAATCCGATTCCAGAAGAGCAACCTCAATCCTCATGCCAATATGTACCTTAGACACAGTTCACAACTACATTTCCAATGCATCAACAATTTTGGGGTATGCCACAGTATGAAACAGGAGAAGGAGGTTCTTTTAGTCAATTGCTTGGGTTCATGGCTGCAGATGCTGGACATTCACAATATCGCAATCAGCCTGATTTCACGGCAGGTAGGTATTCGTTGGATGCGAGGCTTCCATGCCATACCTCATCGGTTGCTTCTGGAGGATTCGTGTCTGTTGACTCTAGTAGAAGTAAAGGTGGGCGTGGAGTTCTTAATAGTCAAAATCCTAACCGTGTTTCCATGGTACCTATTGAAGAAGATGCTAACACACTCGAAGAGGACACCAATGCGTATCTAGTAGATGAATCGGATGACGAGGATGATATAGAGGAGTTCGATGAGGATGAGGAATCACGTAATGATGGTAAGATGATTCTGTATTTTGCTTTACATGTTCTATTAGTGACTCATTCTGTGTTCATAAATGGTATCTCCATCTGATTTGAGTAACTGATATGTGGTATCTCTCTTGTTTTGATTACCTAAAACCATAAATTTAATTTTTTTTATTAAATTGTATGCAGGTCATTGTGACACTCCGGATGACAAAGCAAAAGGTTACAATCTGAGGATTGATCCGCCACGTCATAGCGCTAATCGCTACACTCCATCCGTGTTCAAAAAGGCAGCTAAAAAATGCAAGAACTTTGTGAAGGATGTTAAGTGGGCAATGAGAAAGTAGTGGTGGTGTAATAAACTTATTTGTGTATTAATTATGTGGACTATGTTTAGCGTACTTTATATGTGTTGGATAGTTTGTATTAATGACCTGGATTGTTGTAAGATTACTTTGTATGTTCATAATATTTTATTATTAATGAACTTATTTATGTATTAATATCCTGGACTATGTATTAGTGTTGCAAAATTTTTCGAATAATTTACTAAGAATGACATATCAGATTAAGTCATTTTGGCAGTTGATGTCATATTACATAACGATACAGGTGGAGAATAATACTAGATTGTCCATTTTGATAATGCTACATAGAGCAGCTCATGTTACATAAAATAATTTCTTAACACAGGTGGACAACTCGTGATATTATATAATGATACATATGTATTATCATCCTAGACTGTGAACCTACTGAGTCTGTCCGCCGGCATTTGCACCACTGGACTGACGGCATCTGCTACGGCTGTGTCCCTCAGCTCCACAAAGCCTACATCGCCTAGGCCGACGTAACATACGCGTGTCCATCTCATTCAAGAAGCGCGTCATTCTGGGGCGACCTTTCGTCACTCGTCTCAGGAAAGGATTTGGTATGAACCGAGGTCCGTTGTAAGCAGGTCATGTAGTCGGATTACCTAGTGGCCTAAACCTTGCTCGGTACACCCGCCGAACTTGGTCCATCTTATACACATCATGCACATATAGTTGCCAGTCTAGTCGCTGGTTGGCACAATATGCGAACACATGTCGACAGGGGATTCTATCTACCTGGAACTCACCACAATCACATCGAAGGCCTCGTAGGTCGACTGCAAACTCAAGTCCACTAGGCATCTCACACACCTCAAAGACCTCATTCTGCCTGTCAAAGCAACTAACCTGTATGTTTCCAGATGCAACTTGGTTTGCATGTAACTTCGACGTCACGACATCAGAAAACACATGCCCAGCAGTAATCCGGGCTTCCGCCTCCGCTCTTTTTCGTGTGAACAACTCGTTAAGTCTGTAAAATGTTGCCTTCACAAGGGCAGTAACGGGTAGATTGCGAGCACCCTTCAATACTGAGTTTATGCATTCCACTAGATTCGTCGTCATATGACCCCATCGATATCCACCATCAAAAGCCAACGCGTACTATTCGCGGGGGGATTCGGTTTAACCAGTTAGTGTAGGCCTCGCCCCGTTCTTGTAAACGTTGGTATCGTACTTCATACTCCCGCACCGTCCTCGAATATCCTGTATGATAAAAAGATAGAAACAAAAATAAAGAGGCTAACACACTCATTGGCGGTAAATCTGTTAGTAAAATAATTAACTTTGCTAAGCGTTACCTAAATTGACGACCAGTTTCTGCAAGTATGGCGCCTTGAATTTCCTCAGAAAATTCGATTCTATATGCCTGATGCAAAACATATGGAAAGCTCTTGGAGGTGACCAAGCACCGTTACTCCTTTCCACAGCGGCATTTATGAATTCATGACGGTCGGATATCAGTCCCACACCATCTCGAGTGACAACATGCTGGCGAAGGTTACTAAGGAAAAAGTACCATGCATCAGAAGTCTCTCCCTTCACAATAGCAAAAGCAATTGGGACGATATTGTTGTTGCCATCTTGTGAAACTGTCACTAGTAGACAACCCTTGTACTTTCCGTACAAGTGTGTCCCATCCACCTGTACAACTGGCTTACAATGTCTGAATGCTCTAATGCAGGGGTAATAACTCCAAAAGACCCGATGCAATACCCGAATATCAGTCACCAAGTCGTCACCTTGATATGCAGGCATAGTCTCAAAATGAACAACAGCTGATAGCTCCTTATGACACATGGCCTCAAACCATATAGGCAAGGCTTCGTACGATGCTTCCCAGCCTCCAAATATTTTTTCCACTGCCTTTTGCTTAGCCAACCATGCTTTCCGATAACTAACGGTGTAGTTGAACTTCGATTGCACCTCTGCTATAACCGATTTTACCTTTAAGGCGGGATCAGCCTCAACCAACGGCTTTATTGCTTCTGCAATTGTATTCGAATCCAACTTCGAATGATCCTGAGAAATTGTTGCTCTGATACATGTGTGACTGCCATTATACCTCTTTATAACCCAACAGTACTTCCGGCTGATCATGCTAACCCGGATAAGCCAATCACACCCTGACCCATACTGTGTACACTTAGCATAAAATGTCAATGGTTCAGACTCATAGACCCGGTAGTCTACGCTTCTTCGTATGGTATACTCTTTTATCGCCTTAATAACAGTTTCTCTAGAACTGAATTCCATCCCAACAGCAAATTCACCATCTGCGACAAAAGGAATTTCTGCCACAAGGACAGCCATACAAAACATATTTAAAACACAAATATTGTAACATCGAAAATGAACGTAAACAATTTGTAATTGCATCAATTATAACATAACTCCAATTTATTTATATTTAACTAATTGACTTATCTACAATTACTGCAAATTTATTTTCCACTAATTTACTATCGGATATTAATTTCTATTTAACTAACTCGCTGGTTTACTATTTTACTAATTAACCCTAATTTATATTAATCTAATTTACTAACTTACTAGAATAAATACGAATAAATATATTTACTGAAGTTTTCTAACTTCACACGTAAATCCTAACTAATATTTAACTGATTTACAAATTTCTATATAATTTCTAACTAATATTCAACTAATTCAGTCACTTGCTAAAAAATTAACTTTCTTAAACTTAGATACACAAACACGTGAATAAAAATAAATACTAATTCAGTAAATTTTCACACTTTACTTAGCTAGTTGGTCCAACTATCAACATAAATTATTAAAATATTCTAATAGATATTATAAATATAGAGAATTACGTACCTGCACTGGTATAATCCGGAAACTCCGGAACATGCATGACTTCCAAATCCAAAACTCGCATGAATGATGGCTCCTCAAATGGCACTTCGTTTGCCAATGCATTTGCCACATCTGATACATCCGGAGCCATAGGTCTGCCACCTTGATCTCCATCTCCATCTGGACCAACAACTTCGTAGTTGCTTTCGAACTCTTCTTCGCTATCGCTATTGTAATCTTCCCGTAGAATATTCCGGTCGGCCTCAGATTGCTCGAACTCAACATACAACTCAATGAACGCGAGTTGACTCCGATTTTCAATGTACATTGAAAACATCTCGTGCATGCTCGCTTCGTCCGTTACATATTTGGTTTGAAACTGGACGAATCCACCAAACACCTGCACAGGGTATCTATATAGAATACAGGCTACACTTCTTGCCCTCTCAGACTGGATCTTTTCACAGATCACACCTTTGAGCTCTTCAAATGAGATTGTGAAAGGAATCACAACATCTAACGAATTTTCACAAACAAATCTTACTCCTTCAGATATTTGTAATAAAATCTGACCAAAATAATACACCTTCAATAAAACTCGGTCACTCATTTCTTTTAATCACATAAACAAAATCAAAAAGTTGAGAACTCGATCTGTAACTAATATGGGCGCTAAGTAATGAAGAAACAGAGAAGGAAAAACCAGAGGAAAGAACCGTTGAAGAAGAAGAAAACGCCAATAGGTCTCACCATCATTCAGACACTTTTGTTTAGAGTCCCCAACATGTCGGACCCTCCGATTAGGTATACTTCATTCAAAAAATTATTAAAATAACCTACTCGCACCCTCCGATTTCATTTAAATGCATTAAAAAAAATACCCTCTACTAGCAACTCGGAGGGTCCGATTAGGCGTCTCAGAGGATTCAAAAATTCATCCCCTTCAAATCGGACCAACCGATTTGTTGGTCCAAAGCTTAAACACAAACAAGTCGTAGGGTCCGTGTTGAAGCACCTGACACCAGAAAAAAGACTGCCCCACAAGTTGGTATTGCACCCCATCATGCCATATCCGGGAATGACACGCACCCTCATTCCATATCAATAAAATTGAGCCCAACTTACGACTGTAGTACCGAATACGAAGTTGAATGAGTCAATACCTTTTTCTCATGATTAAGGGGAAGGGTCAGTCAACATCAAATTCAAATTCAAATTCCTATAAAACATGGTCTCCTCCTCACCGTACTGAATGAGTGGGCTTCACCTGGGCTTTACTGCTTTAGTATGACAGTGTTTTACTTTACCATAATCCGAACTTTCCATTTCATTCCAAATACATCTTTAATTTCTTCTTACAACGAAGTTCTTTGCTTAAGCGAAAAAAGTCGAAAGATGTATGATCATCAATTAACACTTGATACTTCCCAGTCACTGGCAGGGAAGGTTTTTGACGACCGTGAAGCTTGATTTCCTTCATGCACTCCATAAGAGTTCTCTAGATTTCTTTGATTGACATGGACGTCCATGGTGAATCTTCTTGGAGGAAAGTCTAAAATCAACATTAAGCAATACATCTTTGGATCTTCCCATCTATGTCAAACCATTCACCCTAGATGATGATAGTGGGCAAGAGGCACACCTGCATTAATAACATCTTAGGGTGTTTTGTTGATAAGTAAAGATATAGCCAAAGCATATTCACTTCAGAAAGAACAAATTGAAGGAAAGGGATTTGATAAATGTAGAATTGTCGATGAAGGACACTACAAGCGGGAAGTTAAAGTGTACAATTCATTATGATATTGAATTTTATCAGTATACAGCCCATTCTGTCTAGGGGTGTGCATGGCCCGGCCCGGCCCGAAGACCCGACCTAGTCTCGAACACTTTAGGGACTATTTTGGTGTGATTTCACCGGGTCTAGGACCGGGTAAGGATCTCAAAAATAGACCTGATCATTATTTCGGGTCGGGTTTGGTCAATGATTCGGGTCACCCGAAGTCGGCCCGGTGGCCCGGTCATTATACACAATTAATATTTTGTGTTATTAGTGATGGATGATGGCTATTCTTATATGGAATTTAAGTATTGTAAACCTTAATATTTTTTGTTATTAGTTATTATAAGACTATAAGTTAATGTTTTATGTTTAAAATGCATAAGATTTTAGACTAATGCATAATATTGTGTTATTTATATTAATTTAAATATTTGGTATTATTAGACAATATTAGTATTGATTATGGTTATGCTTTAATTTTAGAGAAGAGTTGGTTCTTGTTATATTTTTCTAAGTGAATTTTATCATGTCAAATAATGGTTGGAGTCTTGGAAATTTGAATATTTTCACATGCTAGCTTATAAGAAGTTATCAAGGTAATGTAATGTTAACGGTCCAGTTTTCACCCGGTTTTTACCCGGTATAATCGTGTCTAATAAATAGGCTCTAATAAATAGGGTCACTGGCTCGGTATATATTTCGGGTCGGGTCTGGGTCACATTGAATCCAGTTTCACCCGGTCCATGCACACCCCTAATTCTGTCTTATGATAACTCGATAAGCTATCTTTATAAGGGATATAAACATTTACCATTCATGACTCATGATGGTTTGACTTTCCATCCTGCTTTTGAGATGCGACGAAGCTCCTGAGTTCGACCCTTCATATCACTGCAACTTCCCCCAATAATGTTAGGAACTAACGGTGCAAAACCTTGATTAACAAGATAAAGATATAGAAATGTAAAGGTACCTTTGAACAAGATAAAGAAAAAGATAGAACACAGGAAGTAGCACCAAGATCAATGCTCCAGCAGCCAGGCGGAAGAAACTACTTTGCTCCTGCAGAGAAAAATACCAGGTTTAATAAACAGCAGGCATGTCCTATATGATATGTGTTCACTCATCACTGTGATGATAAATTGGCTATATATAATCTTCAGAAATTGTTGCATGATGAACTGAAAATGGGAAAAAGGGAATGCCTAAACCTTTCCAGCAAAAAGGAAGATACTGTGATTGCAATCTTAGATGCTGATTTGAGCTAACCTTTTGCATGGAATTTTTTTAATGACATGACCCATAGCCCAATGTAGATCATCTACCCGACGAATTTTATAGATATCCCTTTATTGCTAAAAGTCAGCAATGACAAGTTTTTAACAAAAGATAAGCTAATTATACATTAACATTTTGAATTGGGCCATACCTTGCCTCCTCTAGAGAAGGGCTTCTGTTTCCCTGAGCAGGTGTGAGCATCACAAAACTGGTGTATAAACAATTCTGCCATCAAACCAAAAGAGCACTATAAGAAACACAGCTCAAATTTATTTTTGGGGGAATGGGTTAGAATAAACACCATAATGGTATAACGAGAGTAAACTAGGGGAACTAAAATTAAAAAACACAAGTATACCATGAAGACGGCTTGCTGATGGCCCCTGGCTTATGGAAAAGCAACTGTCAGCAAGACTCTGGACAAAATCTGGATATGAATTAGGTAGAACTAGGCCAAAATGACAAATAAATATAAAAAATAATAAAAAAATGAAAGCAACCTCACATAGGTGACGGTTTTTTGCGGCAGCTGCTGGATAACACTTAGTTCTAGAGAACTTGGAATTCATAACAGCATCACAATGCAATGCTCCACATAAATCAGCCAAGCAATTATCATGACTCTGTATTTAAATAAATCCAGAAGAGAGTATAAAAACATTTTCCAAGTAAAACTTTGATTAAATAGCAATGCAAGTAAGTCAAATGTCAACTCCACAAGCATGTATTGAATCTATTGAAATAACATTAGTTTTCTTTAAAATAACCAAAATACTCAGAGACAGCAAGGACAGAGACACAAAATGTCTCCATCTTGTGTTTGATTATAGTAGGCAAAACTCAAAAAACAAGAGACAGAGACATGTACGAAATACCAAAACTACTCTCTCTAATTAAAGAAGAAAAAAATATTCCTCCAACCTACACTTCCTCTCTTTCTCCCAGCAGCAATAACACTCGCACACACCATCAGATCTCAACCTCCTACATAGCCTCCATAACCTCTCCTCCTGCTGCCACTACTGCCAATCTCTCCTCTCTCTCTGCCTTCATCCCTTCTTTCCCAAACCCAAACCATTCCTCCAAAGTTCAAACTTGTCACTCTTAAACCATGCTTTTTTAATTTCATCTCCTCCATTTCCAATGTTCTGTTCAAAACTGTAATAGAGAAAGAAGAGAGATGGAGGAGTGGAAGAGTGGCGGTGGAGGAACAGTGAAAGAAGGTCAGGTGGAGGAGGAGGAGTAGGGAGTTGAGGAGTGGAGAAAGGGTAAATTCAGAATTATGAAAAGAATAGTGAAGGCATATTGGTCCAAAACATTTTATTAAGTTTGTGTCTCAGTTCCTGTCTCTCCTGTCCTTCCCCCATCCCAAGGACACAAATTTTTGTCCTTCCATATCTCAAATAAAAAACACCCTTATTCTCACATGGAGACAGAGATAGAGACAGCTAGGAATTTTATCTTGGGGAGGAGACAGGGGCCAGGGGGAGGGGGAAGGTATTTGTGGCCCCATCCAGCATCCCTTTCCGGCCATCATAGAGGGGAAACTCTGAATAATTCAAACTCAGACAGCATCATGTTCATTCATAGATTATTAAAAACTACAAATAAGTTAAGATATAAATAATAACAAAATAGAAACAGCTAATCAGGGTTTAAAAGTATGTGCTTAATATTGAGATTTAACATAGAAGCATTAACAGCGATGCTGTAACATTGATTCAAAATGAGCAATCAAGAACATAAAGTGATCAAGAGAATAGAATGTTATGATTTGAAGTGTCAGAACGATGAGCATATAGAGGCTCTACATACACAAAAGTGGGAGAGGCAATGGGTGTAAGAAAAAGTTATCAGACGATTGATGAAAGTAAAGATGAAAGCACGACTGCACATTGTGTGAACCAAACCCAATGAAGAAAGAAATAAGAATCAACGTACTACATTCAGAAGATTGGAGTGCCTGTTATCAAAATGCTGATCAAGAAATTTTTCTTCACGGAAAACTTTTCTACAATATCCACACCGCCAATCATGCCTGTCTACGAAAATTTTATGCTCCTCCTGATCCCTGAATATATCATTTTCAGGGTGAAGTCTACAGTTTCTTGAAAAATGATAGTTTTCTCGCTCAACAAACGGTGTCAAGTACTACAAAACATACACAAGAACCACAATCTTCGATGTCATTCAAAGTTTACACCACTTAATACAACAGGACATCATAAATTTATCATAATTTTCAAAAGGCATGTTTTGATACCTGTTCTATCACTTTCCGAGCTGCCCTACTTCTTTCTCTAGAGCAATGCACTTCACCAGCATGCTCTTGATCCTGTTCAAGATTTCTACAATAATAAAACATGCATGAATAGGTAGAAGCCATATAGAAGAACACTACCGAAAAGCCTATTCACTAATTTTTTTTTATGTGCTATAAGCTAAGGATCAAACTGCAAATGCATCCATTTGAGAATAAAGTTATATATCAATGGAACTATCTATGGAAGCCACTGACAACGAACAAAAAAAAAGGGTTTGAATCGATAACCATACCTTACAGTAGAAGATTTCTCTTCGTGAACCTGGAGCAAACGTCCCAAAAAGAACAAATGAAAGAAAAGAAACGTGTCAACTTTACAAATACTGGCAACGTAATTCAAGCTAAAATTAAAATTCTGGTCTTCAGGATTAGCATGTCATAAAGATTAGAAATAAATAGAATACGTAAGAAATCGTAATCTATAACAGAAGAAGAACCCTAGAAAATTTAAACCACTCCATTTTTCAAAATCCCCAGGCATCAATTCTCAGAGTTGAGGTATTTGTTTATATCAAATTTCTTACCTGTTTTGCGTGGTGTAAGAGAGGAGATGAAGAAACATACGCGATTTCATGAAAAGAGAAAGTTAAGATCACGAAAATGGAAACAATTGCAGTGAGCTTCTTCATATCTCACTCGGTCACTCTATGTTCAAACTTGTTCTGTTTATTACAGCAAAAATGGTGAACGAATTTTTTTTTTGGTTTCCAAGTATTTTCCAACCGGCGGATATGTTGTACATAGTTATGGATACTCCAAAAATCAAATTTGTTTTTGATTAATTAAATATTTAGGTCAAATTAATTAATTAAATTAGTTTTCCATGATAAAATCGATTATTAATCGGTTAAAAAATTTAGAGTGAATATCTAATTCAGTATAATTACTTATACTTCGAAGGAACAACAAAATTCTTAATAAAAAAAATATTTTTTTGATCTCAAATTTTTATTTTTATAGGACTGATTAGTTCTTGTATCAATAAAAAAAATATTATTTTTTACAGAAGTTAATCAGTTCTATCAAAAAAAATCAGGGACCGAAAAAAATATTTTTGTTTGTTAAGAATCTCGTTGTCTTTTGAAATAATTATTAGGGACCGTTTAAATTTTTTTTTTAAACCTATTTTTAATCAATTATTAAAATAAAAACTGATTTTAAAACAATAATCGATTTCTAAATAAAAACCAATTTTAAAATTTAAAAATTGTTTTTTACATTAAAACACCGTGTTTTTTTTTTTACGTAAAAACCTAAATTTTTATCCTTTTTTAATTAAATTTTTTAATCTAAAAATTAATTTTTTTAAATAATACGAATAATATTTATAAATAATAAAAAAAATTTTATTGCATAAATCAAACACTTCTATTTTTTTTTAACATCATTTGTATTTAAACAAGGCATACTTCACAATTTCTTTTATAAAATTAAGGTTGGAAAAGTAAATCTAATCTCTTTAGCAATTTTATATGTACTTTTTCTCTCATTAGACCATAGAACTTCCATTAACTTATTTTTCTTTGTAAAATCATCACATTTTTCATCATCCCTTCTTAACTGGCGCCACATTTGAGTTTGGACTTTCTAGTCATCTTCAAGCGCAATTGAACCCGGACCCACTGAACAAATAATGTCATTTGATAAAATCAAATCTGCACAAATATATATATATCACGCTTGTAACACCCTACTACACAGAGCCTTACGCTTAAGTCGTAAAGCAGGGGTGGCAAGGTATTACGACCTCTAAAAGAAAAGGATATGTACATAGATATAGTTGGATGAAATCATATCTAGGAGCCTTGAAGGATAAGCTATTCAAAAACGATAAACAGGAAATCGTGTGACACTCGCATGGATAATTGTAAAACGGACAGGAAAAATCCAAAGGGAGCTGAAAACACATATACATATCAAGGTTCCAAAACTTAGATAGCAAGCTCCAGACTCGACCTGCGAAGCTAAGGCCGGCCAGAGTATATGATTATATATATATATACAACCCAAAATAAAAGTCAAACCACAAAGTAAACCCCTGTATCTCCAAGTCGACCTCTAGGAGGGACAAAACACAAAATGTACATGTGGAGATTCTATAAACATGTATACATAGCCCAAAATAAAAATATGACAGTAAAAAAGGTAGTTCTTCGCTTGTAAAGAGGATACCCAGATGCTCAACGAGGTGTCTCTCGACCTGCATCTGAAAAACAACAACATAGTATGGAATGAGAACCGGAGGTTCTCAGTATGGTAAAGGTGCCTGCATAGTTAATGTAAAAGGTCTCAGGAGAGGCAGAGGCATTCTTAGAACTTCGACACTCAGATTTCAGCTTAAGAATTCAACTAAACCAGAAATTAGGTAAGTTGTCTAAGGTATTCAAGTCCTGAATCTAACTTTAACCGAATACTTCACATTCTGTCTCCTCAAATCCTCTGAATCACTGGTGGAACAACCCTCTCCCCTCACACCTTCGTCAAGAGGGATTTCTCAGAAAACATACACATACAGTTCAAGCAAGGAAAACACGGATAGAGAAGCATTTACAGCAAGTAGAACAAGTAGCGGATAAGCAGAATTAAACAGTTAAGCAAACCAAAACAATGCACACTCAAGCAAACAAACAAATGCATATGACGTATGCCTGTCCTATGGCTGATGAGTCTCATCTGTCGGTTATACAGCCAACCCGACATGTCCTGGTAGTTAACCATTGGACAGTCCCTCTGTGCGCGCATCCCCAAGCTCAATAATATTCTATGGAGTCAAACTCCAAGCTCAAATATAATATTCCATGGAGTCACACTCCAAGCTCAATAATATAGTATTCCATGGAGTTGAACTCCAAGCTCAATAATATTCCATGGAGTAAACTCCAAGCTCAAATATAATGTTCAATATTCGTATATATATGCATGTCCATGGGGGAATTCGGGGAGTTAAAGTACTCGGTCACATCTTTTGATAGAGGGTCAACAATTAGTCTCAAATACACAAGCCACATAATAATCTCTTTCCTTTTTAAAATAACATCTCAAATCAAAACTCCAATTCTTATAGAAATTCTAGCAGTATCTCCTCTAAAACTCGAATTTCTGCCAACCCTTCAAGGGTCCCAACTACCGAACCAAACACCTCTCAGTCATTCAAATCATTTCCAGTAACATTATTTCAAAATCAAACAAATACTAATATTAAATATTTTTCCAAAACCAACTAACTTCAACAACAAATTATTAACAACAGCTAAACCACACATTTTATACTATATACACAATCCATCAATTATTCATTCAGTTCATACCTATCTTAAGGTCTTCTAGCCTAAGATTCCACGTGACATTAAACATTAACTACGAGAAATCAAAAGCATACCTTCGTACGGAATCAAAATATTCGAAGCTCCGGAGAAACTTTCTGACTGAGCTATCGAAGAAGAAAATGTCCAGAATCGTCTATGCCTCCTAAAATTTCCGTTGGTCAAACCCAAAGAAAAGATGAGCTATGTCACTATCAACTTTCACTAATAAAAAATGGTGCCAATGTGTAGAAGAAGAGGTTACGAATACTCTTACCGGATTAAATTTTTTATTAGAGTTACGAATTGCAAAAAATCGAAACCGGAAGTTCGAAGAATTTACGTTCTTTCTTTTTTTCTCTTCATTATGCTATTCTCTCTCTTCTTTTCTTTTCTTACGGTATATATATATATATATATATATATATATATATATATATATATATATATATATATATATATATATATATATATATATATATATCCACTAAAGTTTATCATTATCCTTATGTATATATATAAAATAAAGAAAGCCTAAGGCGGCCTAAGGCGGTTTGCTTTCTTAAGTCATATATATATATATATATAAAATATGATTGAAGTATTAGGTTAAATAGTGAATAATAATAATAATAATACGGAACGAACTTTAGTGAATAATAATAATGTATATATATATATAATAATAATAACAATAATAATAATAATTTATATATAAAATTAATAATATATGAGTTACTAATTTAAATGACATTAGTAACTTAAAGGTGAAAGATATTTGGTGAAGCATTAGTAAAGTTAAGCTCAGCAAAGAGTACTGATATTTACTCATATCGGCGGATATCGAACTTGATAATAATGTTATTAACTAACTTTTATTTTTTTAAATTAAAATATCAATTACTCAAATTAAAATATACATATAAGTTTCATTACTTATAAGTTAATAGAATTATAGTTTTAATTATGTAAAATATTTCATCATAAAATATATATATAAGAATATGTATTTGATTGAATTCAAATAGTTATAAAATTAGTTCAATTACTGATAATAAAATAATTTCTAAAAATAGAGAACTCTAATTTATGAGATAAATTATAACTTATTTATATTTATATTTTTAAAACTGAGGGTCACTATATTCTACCCACCTTACAAAAATTTTTGCCCTCGAAAATTGATATAACATAGAAAAGATTCATACTAACGTAACTTCCCTTCTTAAACATGTCAAAGAAAAATAGAAAGATTTGACATGCTTAGTTTGTAAATCCAGGATATTCTTATGGCTTAAAAGTCTACGCAAAGCGAAAGATACAAGATAGACTCGATGCAGAAGGGTTACAAGGCAGGCTGGTATTAGAACGATGGGTTTATCATCCTTAATACTCGTTTTATTTAGCTCCTAAGTTCTGCTGATTCTAATGGTGTCACCTTTCGTAATTCAATCGAAACTGGTTCAGCCTTTGACACTAAATCTATCACAACTTACTCTTTCTCTTGACACATAACCGATTATCAATTACGGGTTCAACCTATGTCATGTCTCTTCCTTGTAACTTACCATATCTGGGTTTCAGGTAACTGTCCCGCACAACTCTCAACATTTCCGGTTCTTTATGTATAACTTTTATACTCAAAATAATTCAACCCACTATTGCTGTGCCACTCTTATTATTATTCTCCAATAATTTAGTCACTTTTTTAGGCTGACCAACTATCGTTCTGTCTCACCATTCGGAGATCTTTAGTCGATCGCTCATTTGAAAATCACAAGGCTCACAACTCGATAATGTACTACAATGAATGCTACGTGTTATTTACTATGCAAGGCAGTCAGAAATTTCGATTATCAGTTTGTGATTACCTCTAATCGGAGTATCTGCACTTCCAGCACCATCCGCTGTCATAGTGAACACGCGTCCCTGATGTTGTGCCTTTCCAGCTTCTTGATTCTTCTTCTTTTCTGGATAATTCCAAGACAAATGTCCAGCTTCACCACAGTAATAGCATACACATAAACCAGCCCTGCACGGAGTATTCGGGTGGTACTTTCCACACCTCCTACAAGTTAAATCATTCAGTGGGGTCTGAGCTTGCTTTCCTTTGACTCTTCCCTGGCTGTTATTATTACTGAATCTCTGGAAGTTATTCTGACCCAAATGTGGTTGTGGGGTGTAACCGCCTCTCTTAAAATCTTGTCCTCTAGGGGCGAAGTTCCTTCCCTGATCTCTCCTAACAAAAATTCGCTAATCACTCTTATCTGATGTCGCCTTTCTCAAACAATCCTCAACAACTCTACTTTTGTTTACCAGTTCCAAAAACACTCTGATATCCATTGGTGCAACGAAGCTCAGAATATCACTTCGAAGACCTCCCTCATACTTAATACATTTCCACTCAGCAAAATCTTCAGGCGCACCTTGACAAATACGAGAAAAGCGACATAACTCCTCAAACCTGCTAGTATACTCAGCAACAGTCATCTGTCCCTGCTTTAACTGCATCAATTCAAGTTCCTTGGCATTTATGGCTGAATTAGGAAAGTATTTCTTATAGAACTCTGTTCGAAAAACCTCCCAAGGAATCACAGCGCCATCTGGCTGCAGGATACGTCGTGTCCCCTGCCACCAATGCTGAGCCTCACCCTGCAGCTGATAAGTTCCAAACTCAACCCATTGCTCCTCAGGAACCTGCTGAGCCTGCAATGTCCGTTCCATAGCCTGAATCCAATTGTCTACATCAGTGGGATTTGAGGTTCTCCTAAAGGTCGGAGGGTGAAATTTCAGAAATGTAGCAAGTGTCATGGGACCGTCCTCATCATTATTGTTTCCGTGATTACCCTGGTTTATCTGATTACCCAGTGCCTCGGCTGTCGCCTGCATAGCCGCAGCCATATTTCCCAGGGCAGCCATGAAGTCTACTGCATTATTCCCTGCCAGGCCAGGAGTAACGGTGTCTATCCTACCTCTACCTCGGCCGCGACCGCGTCTGTGAGTCGACATCTGGTCCCTTCACACACTAAACAAGTGATATTAAGTTGATCAGTCTCAATATCGCAAGTCTAATGCTTCAAGTTCCAAATGCATGCTCATGAACGTTTATGCTACATATATCAATCAAATATCCTAATAGCACATACACACACCCAGAGTATGCCCAGAAGCATAATCAGTCCATCCCTCAGGCTCTATAGGAACGAACTGCTCTGATACCATATTGTAACACCCTACAACACAGAGCCTTACGCTTAAATCGTAAAGAAGAGGTGGAAAGATATTACGACCTCTAAAAGAAAATGATATGTACATAGATATAGTTGGATGAAATCATATCTAGGAGCCTTGAAGGATAAGCTATTCAAAAATGATAAACAGAAAATCGTGTCACACTCGCATGGATAATTGTAAAATGGACAGGAAAAATCAAAAGGGAGCTGAAAACATATATACATATCAGGGTTCCAAAACTTAGATAGCAAACTCCAGACTTGACCTGCGAAACTAAGGCCGGCCAGAGTATATGATTATATATATATATACAACCCAAAATAAAAGTTAAACCACAAAGTAAACCCCTGTATCTCCAAGTCGACCTCTAGGAGGGACAAAACACAAAATGTACATGTGGAGATTCTATAAACATGTATACATAGTCCAAAATAAAAATATGACCGTCAAAAAGGTAGTTCTTCGCTTGTAAGGAGGATACCCAGACGCTCAACGAGGTGTCTCTCGACCTGCATCTGAAAAATAACAACATAGTATGGAATGAGAACCGGAGGTTCTCAGTATGGTAAAGGTGCCTGCATAGTTAATGTAAAAGGTCTCGGGAGAGCCAGAGGCATTCCTAGAACTTCGACACTCAGATTTCAGCATAAGAATTCAACTAAACCAGAAATTAGGTAAGTTGTCTAAGGTATTCAAGTCCTGAATCTAACTTTAACCGAATACTTCACATTTTGTCTCCTCAAATCCTCTGAATCACTGGTGGAACAACCCTCTCCCCTCACACCTTCGTCAAGAGGGATTTCTCAGAAAACATACACATACAGTTCAAGTAAGGAAAACACAGATAGAGAAGCATTTACAGCAAGTAGAACAAGTAGCGGATAAGCAGAATTAAACAGTTAAACAAACTAAAACAATGCACACTCAAGCAAACAAACAAATGCATATGATGTATGCCTGTTCTATGGCTGATGAGTCTCATCTGTCGGTTATACAGCCAACCCGACATGTCCTGGTAGTTAACCATTGGACAGTCCCTCTGTGTGCGCATTTCCAAGCTCAATAACATTCCATGGAGTCAAACTCCAAGCTCAAATATAATATTCCATGGATTCACACTCCAAGCTCAATAATATAGTATTCCATGGAGTTGAACTCCAACCTCAATAATATTCCATGGAGTAAACTCCATGCTCAAATATAATGTTAAAGTACCCGGTCACATCTTGCGACAGAGGGTCAACAATTAGTCTCAAATACACAAGCCACATAATAATCTCTTTCCTTTTTAAAATAACATCTCAAATCAAAACTCCAATTCTTATAGAAATTCTAGCAGTATCTCCTCTAAAACTCGAATTTCTGCCAACCCTTCAAGGGTCCCAACTACCGAACCAAACACCTCTCAGTCATTCAAATCATTTCCAGTAACATTATTTCAAAATCAAACAAATATCAATATTAAATCTTTTTCCAAAACCAACTAACTTCAACAGCAAATTATTAACAACAGTTAAACCACACATTTTATACCATATACACAATCCATCAATTATTCATTCAGTTCATACCTATCTTAAGGTCTTCTAGCCTAAGATTTCACGTGACATTAAACATTAACTACGAGAAACCAAAACCATACCTTCGTACGGAATCAAAATATTCGAAGCTCTGGAGAAACTTTCTGACTGAGCTATCGAAGAAGAGAATGTCCAAAATCGTCTATGCCTCCTAAAATTCCCGTTGGCCAAACCCAAAGAAAAGATGAGCTATGTCACTGTCAACTTCCACTAATCAAAAATGGTGCCAGCGTGTAGAAGAAGAGGTTACGAATACTCTTACCGGATTAGATTTTTTATTGGAGTTACGGATTGTAAGAAATCAAAGCCGGAAGTTCAAAAAGATTTACGTTCTTTCTTTTTTACTCTTCGTTACGCTATTATCTCTCTGCTTTTCTTTTCTTACGGTATTCATAAATATATATATATATATATATATATATATATATATATATATATATATATATATTGAAGTATTAGGTTAAATAGTGAATAATAATAATAATACGTAATGAACTTTAGTGATATATATATATAATAACGATAATAATAATAATTTATATATAAAGTTAATAATATATGAGTTATTACTAATTTAAATGACATTAGTAACTTAAAGGTGAAAGGTATTTGGTGAAGCATTAGTAAAGTTAAGCTCAGCAAAGAGTATTGATATTTACTCATATCGGCGGATATCGAACTCGATAATAATATTATTAACTAACCTCTATTTTTTAAATTAAAATATCAATTACTCAAATTAAAATATACATATAAGTTTCATTACTTCTAAGTTAATGGAATTATAGTTTTAATTATGTAAAATATTTCATCATAAAATATATATATATATAAGAATATGTATTTGATTGAGTTCAAATAGTTATAAAATTAGTTCAATTACTGATAATAAAATAATTTCTAAAAATAGAGAATTCCAATTTATGAGATAAATTATAACTTATTTATATTTATATTTTTAAAACTGAGGGTCGCTACAATGCTAACTGACTATAAAAATCTATAAAATAAATATTAGAATCGATAAATTATCATATGAATTATCAAGCTAACTGACAGAGAACCGAAAGAAGAAGAGAACCGAAAAAACAAAAGAAGAAGAGAACCGAAAAAGAGAGATATTCCGGCGGCAAGAATGGGAGGTCGAGGTAGAGAGACAGAATCGCGAATTAAAGTGAAGACTCGAAGAGACAGAGATCTGACGAACCACCGACGACTCCGGCGAGAGGCAAAGGAGAATAACTGTTGACGATGGCATACAGAGGAGAACTGGAGAAGCGGCGAAGACTCGAAGAGCTTTGAAATTAGGTTTTTCTTTTAATTTGGTTTTGGTTTTGGTTAACTGGTTAAAAACTGGTTTTTTAATTTGGTTTTGGTTAACTAATTTGAAGAACTATGAATATGGTTTTTTAAATTATTTTGTTAAATTAGTTATCCAAAATGTGGTTATGATTTTTTAACCGGTTAGTCACATTTTGGTTTTTTTATATACACTCCTACCGGCGATTAGTCATTAGCCTAGCCGAGCTCCTTATATCTGGCCAATGAGTTGTTATATATACAAGATAAGATTTGAACTTCCGACACTTTTTTGTTCCAAAGTTAGTAGTGAGACTCGAATTCGAGACCTTTAGATGGGAATGGGGAGACTATGTCATTTGAGTTATAGCTCATTGGCAACCCCGACACTTATTTAAACAGAAATGGCAAACGAAATTAAAAACTAAAAAATGAAATTTATAGTGTAGAATTTTTATTTTATTTTATTTTTTCGGATGGATATCCATCTCAGTTTTGATAAATTTTTTTAAAGAACCACGAGATCCTCAATAAAAAATACCTTTCATAACTCTTGATATTTAACTTTGTGAGACTGAGTTTACTCTTCTGTCAATTATCTTTCTCTGAATCATGTTTATGTGACACATTAATTATTAATATATCTTACATTTAATTTTTATAAGTAAAAATAATTTAAAAATCACTAATATTTCTCAATTTTACACAATAAATTTAATCAATGTATTTGAAAAAAAAATAAAAAATAAAAAAATTAAATGGTCCTGACAATTATCCCCAAAACACAATGAGATTCTCAATAAAAAATATTTTAATCCTAATTGGCTCTTAAGTCTTAACAGATAAATCAACAATTTAACATGTCATGTAGGTTTATTCCATTAATACAAAGAAAAAATATTAATAGAGAGACTAATCAGTCTCATAGAAATAAAGATCAAGAGCTGGAAAGTGTATTTTTTTTTATTGAGAGTCCTGTTATCTTTTAAAGTAATTATCAGGAACCATTTAGAATTTTTTTTTAATAAGTCTCAGCCTAAGAGAAATATAAACATCAAGTCAGGTCCAATTTGGTAAATATATTTAGATAGACGTCTTTGTCTTTGTCTTTGTGATATTGAAAAGTATGATCATTCTTGCACCGAAAAAATTAGTAAAATACTAAAAATAAAAAATTAATTATTATTAAATTTATAATGTTTATCATATGTAAATTTTATTATCTTAATCTAAGAGTGATTAACGATCTTTATTTTAGAGAATCTTAAATGATAACGGATCTCTATGGGCCGCGATCCCTCCCACACCCCGTCTCTATTTACTAAAATGTGAGTCTCTATTTCATCCCACCACATGTCTCCGTTTATTTTTTCTCGCGGAAAAAGGCGGATTCCTGCAGGTAGTCATGGATAATTGAATATTATCAAGTTTTAAATTTGTTGTTAAAAAACATTAACAAAACCATAATAAAATTCTATATAATTCAACCAAATATATCAAATCAAACATAATTTAAACACAAATTTAACATAATAACATTGTTGAGTTAAGAAATTAACTAAATTAATTAATGATGACAAATATTATTTTATTGGACAAATTAAATAATTAGTGTTGATTATTTATGATTAAATGTTGTAGGCCAAAACTCATTGTTGCAACAGCCCAATTGGATGGAAAATAAAAACAAGGCTGGTAGGCTAAAATTCTTTGTTGCAGCAGCCCAACACAAAGCAAGCTAAATCTATTCTAGTGGGCCACAAAAATAATAGAAGCCCAAAGGTGATGAATAAAAAGCAAACGAGTTGCATGAATGGAAAGAACCGATCCAAACCCGATAGCAAGCTAATTCCTCCATTTTGCTTCCAAACCAACGTTCACTTTTTTCTGTCTCAGTCAGAACTCAGAAAAAGAGAGAGAGAAAGCTTAGTTCCTATGCTAGTCCCCGAAGAAGAAAGAAAGAGAAGGTTAAGCAAGAAAGGTTGAGGTCTAATCAACCAAATCAAGCTAAGGCAAAGGTCAAAGGTAACACATTTTCTATTGCATGCATATTGCTTTCTTCTCCTCTTTCCAACTCTCTGCCAGTCCGAAATGGGATACATGGAAAAGATGATCTCTGTTCAACACTGCTGTGTATCTACGGTAAAAAAATGTGTCTTGGGGATCAAGTAGTGTTTCAATGGCCAAGATCTGGGTTTACCATTAAAAATATTTTTTCCTGGTTGTCATGAGGCTTTTGGTCAAGAAAGAAGGTCAGAACCAAAGTTCCTATTTTGAGGATTAACGGAAAAAAGTGAGATGATGAGTTGGTGAAGCACACAGCTCAAGAGTTGACCTAGGAGAGAGGAACTCAGCAACATGTAAGGAGATACAAAAGAAGTTGGTTCACCATTCAGAAGCTAAGGAGAGATAACTAGTGTTTTTACAGTTCATGTTCTGAGAAGAGTTCTCTGAAGAAGTTCATCAACTTGGACAGTGCTTCCTAGTCAAAGGGGGCATTCCGCCAGAATGAGGAACTGATTCAGAGACAAGCAAATCTGGTTTATCACATAGCAAAGAGGCTGTTGAGGCATCAATCTCCTTCATGTTTTATAAATTGTAATTTTCTTTTTAATGTTTATCGCTCTGTAATTTTTTGAGGTAAAAGGCTGAATGAGAGAGTCATTGAAAAAGCCTAAGAGTAGAAAGAGGCAGAGAGATACACATGAGTGAAAAGCCTAGAATGATTTCAGATTTCTTTAGGTTAAGTCTGTGTCTTGTATCTTGTACCTGTGAGGTACCCCTTTCTTAGTTGGGTTAGCACTAAGAGTGAAGAGTTAGGTATTAGCATAACCAAGTCAAGTTAGGTTAGAACTTGAGAGTGAAAGGATTGTGTCAATCCTATGAAATTGGTGTATGTAATACTTTAACTATAGTGAAAATTCCACCACTGTTGTGGTGGAGACTGGACGTAGGTTGCATTGCACAAAGCAACCGAACCAGGATACATGATGGTGTCAGCTTTTTTCTTCCCTGCTCTCTTCTGTTTTCTGATATTCATGAGACAAAATAAAATTATCTCATAAATTTTCCGCTGCTGAGTTCAAACAGATTTAGATTGCAAGTTTGTTTTAAAAAGGTTATTACAGTAACTAAAAGAATGTCATAGATTCAACCCCCCTTCTCTAAGCCTTCTACAACCTTCAATTGGTATCAGGAGCCTTAGTCTCAAGAATCAAGCTTCACCGCTTGGAGCAAAGGTCCAATGGCAAACAACTTGGGCACAACCACAGTTGGCTACACTCTAACTGAAGGCCAGTCAAATAATAGGCATCCCTTCTTCAATGGAAAGAACTATGCCTACTGGAAAGAGAGGATGAGGATCTTCATTCAATCCATTGATTACAACATATGGAAGATTATTGTGAGCGGTCCCAAGATTCCAACAAAAACAAGTGTTGATGGAGTGGTGACTCTAAAAGAAGAAGCTGAATGGAATGATGACAACAAGAAGAAGATAGAGTTGAATGCTAAAGCCATCAACCTTCTTCACTGTGCTATTAGCTTTGAAGAGTACCGAAAGGTGTCGAGATGCAAGACAAGAAATCTGGGAGAAACTCCAGGTTATACACGAAGGCACTAAACAAGTCAAAGAAACGAAGATTGATATGCTGCGAAAAGAGTACGAGATGTTTAATATGAAGGATAGAAAAAGCATTGATGAAGTATTTGAGAGATTCTCAATCATAATCAACAACCTTGATGCTATGGGTACAAACTACTCAGAACAAATTCTAGTGAGAAAACTCCTTAAAAGCCTCACAAAGGAATGGGAAACTACTGCCACTATCCTAGCCGAGAGCAATAATCTAAGCCCTATAACATATGATGAGCTGAGAGGAAAATTCCTTACCTATGAAGCCACACACACAAACCCGGACTTAAAGAAAAAGAGAATAGCCCTCAAGTCAAAAATAGAATCAAAAGAGTGTGAGTCTAGTGATGGTATTTTAGATGATGAACTTGTGTTTTTTGTTAGGAGATTTAGAAGGATGATGAAGAACAAAGGCAAGTACAAGGATTCAAGCTCAAAGGAACACAATATGGACTTGAGCAAGGTGAATTGTCATCATTGCAAGGAGGCGGGACATTTTAAGCTCAACTGTTTGAAGCTCAAGAAGGAGGACAAAGGGAAGAAAGAAAAGAAGAGAGTGCTCATGGCATCTTGGGAGGAACTTGAGAATGACTCGAATGAGGAAGAAGATTCTGAAGGTGAAGATAAAATCTGCTTCATGGCTGGTAATGATCATCTTGATGAGATAAATTATTATGACTTGTCCATAGATGATTTACATGCTATAATTGATGATCTTACTCTAAATTCCTCAAAATTGTTGGATAAGTACACTAAATGCAAATCTGAAAAGGATATGTTGAAAGCTGAAAATGAATTTTTGAGAGAAAAGGTGAAAGAAACTGAACGTGCCTTGGATATTATTGAAGAAAACAGATTTCTAAAATCTGAATTTGAAAAACTAAAAGGAAAGCACATTGTGGATCCTTCTCAAGAGCTTATTGCTGAAAATGAAAGATTAAATGAAATGATTAAAAGGCTGAATGGTGACTTAGTAAAATTTGCTCAAAGTTCTAGTAACTTGGACAAATTACTTGCAAGTCAAAGACCATTGTTTGAAAAATCTGGTTTAGGTTATGTAACCAAGGAAAGTGCAGTTTTTAATGATTCCTCTATGAAATTTGTGGCTTCTTCATAAAAAACTAAATCCAATTCCAACAAACCTAGTCTTGGATATGCTCCCACACATGAGGAGGAGTTCGATGAATTTTACACTAGTGAAACTGAGCCATCATAAAAAACCGAATTTACATCAAATAGGTCAGGTTTGGGATATATTTTGAATGACGAGGTTGCTTTCAAAAATCCACCATTTTACAATAAAACCTCTCATTCGAAAAGTTCAAAGGATTTCAAAAATTCTGGTTGGAATGCTTTTGCAAAGAGCAATAATTATAAAAAGTTCAAATGAGCTGCTTCCCCTAACTAAATACTTGTGGTGTGAAGGTGTCAAGTGAAAAGCTTGAGACTGAGCAGTTAAAGTCATGATCCCAAAAGCAAAAAAGTGTGCCTAAGAACTCTGGACACCATTGTCTAGGACTTTAAGCAAAGCTAAAGTTGAATCCAAGGGTTCCCCCAGTTAAGTGTCTGTAGTGTTTATGTATCTGGTGGTAATACTGGAAAACAAAACGCTTAGGGTCACGGCTAGGCTAAAAAAGAAGCTATGTTCAAGAATCAAGAAAAGCTAAACTAAGAAAATCAATAATATCATCCGGACTCTGAATTCCTAAAGATGTCAATACTTCTGAGCTTCAAAGAAAAATGAGATGCCAAAACTATTTAGAAGTAAATAGCTACTAGCCCCGCTCATTAATGGAACTGAGCTTCATGGAAAACTCTGAGATTTATTGTCTCCTTCTCTTCTTTTTCATTCTACTCTGTTTTTGGTTGCTTGGAGACAAGAAGCAGTATAAGTTTGGTATTCTGATGAGCGGATATTTTATACACTTTTTAGTACTATTTTCTTAGTGTTTTTGGTTATGTTTCGTTAAGTTTTATCAAGTTTTAGTAGGTTTTAGTAGAAAAATCACTTTTTGTATGCTAATTTAATTTTTTGTGTTTTTTCTATGTTTTTAGGTGATTTTTGGGTGATTCTGGCAAGTTTTGGAAAAGTCTGATTCAGAGACAAAGAAAGGACTGCAGATGTTGTTAGATTCTGACCTCCGTGCATTCGAACGAGCATTTCTGGAGATACAAAGGTCCAATTGACGCGTTCTCAACTTATCTTTGGAAATGATGACCCAAAACGGGCGTTGAACGACCTACTGACCCCCTGCCTGGCGTTTGGACGTCCCAAGAGGACCAAGATTGCGTTTGGACGCCCAAAAGGGAGCAAGACTGGCGTCCAATGCCCCAAGAGGAGTCTCAGCACATGAATTCACCTGAAGCTTAGCCCAAACACTCATTAAGTGGGCCAAGAAGTGGATTTTCGCACCTCTAAGTCTAGTCTATCATATTTTTGTATTCTTTTCATTATTAGAATAGTATAAATAGAACAAAGATCACCCTTGTTAGAGATCTTTGGCTTTTTTGCACCTTTTCACTATTATTTTCTGTAAGCTATGAGCAACTAAACCTCCTAAGTTAGGGTTAGGAGCTTTGCTGATTCTCATGGATTAATAATATTACTGTTTCTATTTCAATATGTCTGATTCTATTCTCTTATGTATTTTCGTTCTTCAATCTTAATGAATCAGGGGTGAACCGTGACATTCATCCTTGTTCTACATGGGTTCCATGCGAGTTCTAATCCAGATAGCATTGAACTAAAGCTAGAGAATGCATTGCGGATTCCAAGAGAGTGCCTGGGCAACTTTGGATACGTGACATATAATCCCGTTGACCGTGGGTTAATGAGGTCTTCGTGGCGCTAAGGCTAGAGTCAGAAAAGCAACATTCTCTGATCCGAAAGATCCGACCTTGTCTGTGGTGTTTTCAGTAGGATCGCGAAGGGGAGTGGATTGCTTAGAGCTTCACCTTCTGCTATAGTGAGAAGCCATGAGTTAACTTGATGAGCGGACATGGGTTACTCGAATATGGTGGATTGCTATGGTTTAGATGAGATTAATTTGATGAGAGGACATGAGTTAGTCACTTACGGCTGCCATTGAATGAATCATTCGTTTTTGAAGTAGACAGTAAGAAAAGTAATCTGAAAAGAATACGCATCTTCGAAGCCTTAATTAAATCATTATCATTGTTTTCTTTACATCATTCTAGTATTTCTTTCTTTTACTATTCGTTTATGCCTTCAACAAACAACCATCTTTTCTAATCGCCTAACTAAGATTTTCAAGGTAGCCATTGCTTGCTTAATCCGACAATCCTCATGGGATTCGACCCTCACTCACCTAAGGTATTACTTGGACGACCCGGTGCACTTGCTGGTTCAGTTGTGCAGAGTTCAATTTCGCGCACCAGACAGCAAAAGGGAAGAGCATGAGCTTGTAAACTTCTGGGTTTACTCCATTAGTCTTGATAGTATCACAGATCTGTAGGAAGTCTGATATGAACTTGTTGGGGTCCTCCTGTGAGAGTCCATGAAACTGACAGTTCTGTTACACCAGAGTGACCAGTTGAGGTTTAAGTTCAAAGTTGTTAGCACCAATGGCAGGTATGAAGATGCCGCGCCTATAGAAGTCAGATGTGGGTGCAGTATAAGAGCCAAGGAATTTCCTTACATCTCCTCCTCCGTCTGGGTTGGCTACCATAGTTGTATCTGCAGCTTCTTGCTCTAGAGAGTCTGTGAGATTCCTTACGGCTCTGCTGGCTTGAGCTTGTTGCAAACGCCACCTCAAGGTCCTCTCAGGTTCAGGATCAGGATCAAGGAGGACTTCCTTATCCCTGTTCCTACTCATAAACAAGAAGAAACAAACTAAGAAAAGGAAAAAATGGGAGTCTCTATGTCAGAATATAGAGAAATCCCTGTGAGAAACTCTAATAGAGAAATCAAATGAGATAAAGTAAAAAAATTTTGAAAATAAAAGGTGCCTTTAATTTAGAGATTTTTTCAAAAATAAAGAGAGGGAAGAAAGTTAAAAGTTTTCAAAAAAAAGAAGAAGGAGAAAAATTAAAGAGGTATCAAACTTTTAAAATTAAAATAAGATAAGGCAAGATTTCAAATTTAAGATGTAATTTTCGAAAATTAAAAAAGAAAAAGTCAAATAGATTTTGAAATTCAAATTTAAAAGAAAGAGTCAAAAGAAAGAAACAAGATAAGATAAGATTTGAAAATTTTAAAGATTCTGAAATTAAAAATTGAAAGAAAGAAACACCAAACTTAAAAACAAAATACGATAACTCAAACAATTAATTAAAAAAATTTTAAAAATAAAGGTAGAAAAGTTGTTTGAAGATTTTTGAAAATGTTTAAAGAGAAAAGATTAATTAAAGATTTTGAATTTCAAAATTAAAAGAAAGAAAGACTAAAGACAACTAAACTTTTAAAAATTAAATTTAAAATAAAGATAAGATAACAAGATTTTAAAATCAAAGAAAAAGATCAACAGATTAGGAAAGATAAACAAGATTGGATTAAAGAAACTTAAATTAATAAAAAATATTACTGTCGGGACACCAAACTTAAAATTTTAAACCAAGATAAGAAAAAGAAGCAAAATTTTCGAAAATTTTTTAATAGAATATTTTTTTTGAAAATTTAAAAAGAAAAGAAAAAAACTAGAAGAACACTAAATTTAAAAATTTTGAAATTAATTACCACTAATTTCAAAAAAATAAAAAGAGAAACACTAAAAGACACCAACTTAAAAATTTTAAAATCAAACAAGAGATAATACTATAAAAATTCGAACAAAAAGAAAGCAAACAAGATCAATTTTCAAAAATCAAGAAGAAAAGAAAAATTAACCAAAACTAAAGGACACAAAACTTAAAATTTGAATCAAAGTTTGAAAAAGAGAGAAAGATTACTAAGATGAATTTTTGAAAAGTTTTAAGAAAAGAAACAAAGAAGGTTCGAAAATTTAACAAGAAAAACAATTAAAAGAAAACTTAGTAAAAAGTACCTGATCTAAGCAACAAGACAACCGGTAGTTGTCAATCACGAACAATCCCTGGCAATGGCGCCAAAAATGTGGTGCGCGAAATTATAACTCGCACAACTTCACAGGCAAGTGCACCGGGTCATCCAAGTAATACCTCAGGTGAGTGAGAGTCGATCCCACGAGGATTGTTGGATTGAGCAAGCAATAGTTATCTTGCTGAATTTAGTCAGGTGAAATAGAAAAAGAATGATTGTTGTAGGCGCATAAAACAAGGAAATAAAGAAAGCAGTAAAGAAACGATGTAAAACAATAATGAGAAAACAGTTAAAGCTTTGGAGATACTTATCTTTCTAGATTAATACTTTTCACTGCCTAAATTAACAATGAATGATTCATTCTATGACAAAACTGTAAGTGATTAAACCCCAATTCTTTGGACCCTTTTAATCTCCTTTGATTCTCATCAAAAGCTAGGGTCAGTGGTCATTCAAATTGAACGAGGGTGAAGCTCAACGCAATTCAATCTCTCTTGATCCTACTTAAAATGCCATAGACAATGTCAGATCTTTTGGATCGGAGAATGAAGCTCAGTATTCTAGTCTTAATGCCACAAAACCCCAATCACCCCAAAGCTAATCGGATTTCATGTCACATATCCAATTGGCCCAAGCGATTTACAGTTTAGGAGATGTATTCTCAAGCTGTAGTTCAATATTATCCTATCAGGGACTCGCAAGAACTCATGTAGAAAAAGAGGTCATACTTCCATTCCACCTCAGATTCATTTAGATGACGAATGAAAATACATCATAGAATGGAATCAAACATATATTAAAATAGAAAAACAATAATATTAATCCATAGGAATAAGCATAGCTCTGAACCTTAATCAGGAGGTTTAGTTACTCATGCTTTATAAAAGGAACATAAAGAGGATCTGTCTATCTCTCTGTTTCTCTTTTTCTTTTTTTATTCTAAATGATCTCCTCTTTAAATAGGAAAATACTAATCCTAAAAATATTAATTTTAATTTAAAAGTTACAAAAATAAAACTTGGTAAACTAAAGAATGCTAAAATCCACTTTGGACCCACTCTGATCATGTGCTTCGGTCAAGCCTGGTGTTCAACTTATAGAATGGGCGTTGAACGCCCATTAGAGGGGTGAATTCGCTAGCTTCTGCACCCTAGCTGGCGTTGAACGCCAATTTTGAGCGTTCAACTTGGGAGGTTGGTCCTTGTTGGGCGTTAAACACCAGAAGTTGATGTTTAACGCCAGTTTTAGCAATCATCCTGAATGAGAAGTATAGACTACTATATATTGTTGGAAAGCTCTGGAAGTTAGCTTTCCAAGACCATTAAGAAGTATCAATTGGATCTCTATAACTCAGGATATGCTTATTCAAATGCACGGAAGTCAGGATTGACAGTATTTGCTATCCTTTCTTCGTCTCTGAACAAGATTCTGCCAAATTCATCCAAAAATTACCTAATATCATAAAAATAATACAAAAATTCAAAGTGACATCCAAAAGATGAATTTTACACTAAAACATATTAAAACTTAATGAAATGTAACCAAAAATAGTAAAAAAATGCTATGAAAAAAGGTATAAAATGCTCTGTCATCAATGATAATCATCGTTAGACAAAAAAATTCAACGATAACTAATTATTGACGAGGTTTATACCGTCAAATTCTTTTTAATGGTACTCAATATTTCTTTTATAGTGATTCAGCATAAAAGATCACATAAATCGCAATAACTATGTTCTGTCTTGATTGTTAGCAGCTGCATATAAATTGCAGTGACTTTTATATTTTTATTTCTTACATCTAAATCGCAATGGCTTTAGGTGTTTTTTTTTATTTGACATAAATCACATCGAGTTTGATATTATTTGAAGTTCGAGTAAATCACGTTTAGCCACTGCGATTTATTCTTTTACTCACCTGGACACGTTTTGCAACTACGTATACTTAAGTCACATAAGCTTTTGGTGATTTAATTTGTCTTCTAAATTTTTAAATGACCAGTGCGATTTATTAGCAACTTATAATGGATTAGTCACCAAATTCTATTTTGACTTAAATTTTATTTGTTAAAATTAAATTAACCAATGCGATTTATTAGTAATAAAAACAAGATATTTACGTAAATAATATTGTACTAGGAGAACACATTATTAACTATTTTTTAAGTTTAAATAAGTAAAAAACCCTTATGTTTGTGTTGAATTAAATGTTTCAATAATTTCAAAACTTATTCCGTTGTAGCTTCAATGAGTCTTTTTAAGATTTTTTTTAAAAATTAGGAATGAGATTCGAATTCGAGATCTCTAAATGAAAATGAAAAAATTATGTCATTTGAGTTATAGTTTATTGACGGGAATAAGTATTGTTTTGGTCCCTAACGTTGAGGGTCAGAATCGAAACCGTCTCCAACGTAATTTTTGATTTAAAATCATCCTTAACGTTTTTTTCGTATTAAAATCGTCTTTTTTAATACAATTTTTAATCTTATTCCTAAACTACTACTATTTTAATAAAAAAATTATAAAATTAAAAAAAAGAACGCGTTTTAAGGGAGGGAGGAGGAAAGGAAATGCGTTTTTGGGGGTGGGGGGAAGGAAATGCGAAGGAGAGAGAGGAATCTGAGGCTGAGCTGGGGGTTCCTGCCACCGCCGATCTGCCCAGCCGCCATCGCTCCGTCACCCACGAGCTGCCGTCAGCTTCTGCATCTGCTTCTTCTTCTTGCTTCGGCTTCTGCTCCTTACTTTGCTTCTGCTTTCTGCTTTTGCTTGAACTTCTGCTTGAGTTTCTGGTTCTGCTTCTTCTGCTTTGGCCTCTTCTGCTTCTGCTTCTTGGTTTTGTGCTTGAGCTTTTGCATCTCTTTTGTGTTGATTTTTTCTGCTTTCTACTTCTGCTTGTGTTGGTGTTGGTATTGGTGTTGGTGTTGGTGCTAGTGGTGGTGGTGGTGGTGGTTGTGGTGGTGTTGGTGCTGGTGCTGGTGCTGGTGTTAGTGCTAGTGCTGGTGCTGGTGCTGGTGCCGGTGCTGGTGCTGGTGCTAGTGCTGGTGTTGGTGTTGGTGTTGGTGTTGGTGTTGGTTGATGACATGTCACCATGTCATGTTTTTCTATGATTTTTCCTTTGTTTTCAATAGGTTTTATGCACTTTCTTGAGCCATAAGCAAGCCAATTGGGTAGATTTCCATGTTTCCTTTGATTCAATCAACCATGGATGAATTAATGCAATTTCATGAGATTTTATGCTATAATTGTCATATATTATGAAAGAATAACAAACTCATGATTTTGAGCATAGCTTTGATGTGTTTGGTTGATTGATGATAGGTGAAAAGAGTTTTGAAGAAGGTTGAAGGAAGAAGGAATGGCTAGGAGCAAGAGAGAACAAAAAGTTTGAGCCAAAGTTTGCCTCAAACTTTAGCTCAAACTTTTGGAAGAGTTGAAAACACCCTAGAGAAAAAAAGCTTGAGCCAAAGTTTGCCTCAAACTTTAGCTCAAACTTTTGGAAGAATTGAAAACACCCTGGAGGAGAAAAGCTTGCGCCAACGTTTGCCTCAAGCTTTTTGGCAAACGTTGGCGCCACACGCCACAACAGGCTGAAGGGGTATACTTCCAACATGAATAACTTGAGCTACAGAGCTCCAAATGAGGTGATTCAAAAAGTAATAGAAAGTAGGAATCGAGAGCTTTCCAAGCATATATGGCACTGCATGGTGGACACTAAAATTGAGGGAGAAAACTGCCCCGAAATGTGCATAAACGAACATGGTGGCAACTTGCAGTGAGGCCAACTAACCTCTGCACCTTCGACGGAGTATAACTCGAGCTGTGGAACTCCAAATGATGCACTTCCAACGGCATTGGAAAGTAGAAATTCAGGGCTTTCCAACAATATATAATAGTATGAGGTGAACAATGTTTTTGAGTCTCCAAAATCTGGCGTTTTCGACCACATTTGAGGCAAACGTCGCCTCAAACGCTGCACACCAAAGCCAGCGACCTTGTCCTCTTCAAAGAAGCATAACTTGAGTTGTAGATGTCCAATTGAGGTGATTCCAAGTGGGTTAGAAAGCTGACATTCAGAGCTTTCCAACCATATATAATAGTCTATAGTTGGCATAAAATTGGCAACGTTGACAAGAGGACAAAGTAGCGCCACAAGACATGCAAGGGAGGATCCACGTTTGAGCTAAAGTTTGACCTCAAACTTTAAGCCAAACGTGGATGACAGCAAAAAGAGCAAGCTGCTACAAAAAGCTTGAGTCAAAGTTTGCCTCAAACTTTGACTCAAACTTTTTTTGGTTCATGGTCCGGTTCAAAGCTTAAATATTTTCCAAGGTCAAGAGCAATCAACAGAGGCTATTTTCAACTCAATTCCATCAAGGCCAAAAGCCCAATTGACATCACTCAAAGGCACAAGAAATAATTTGATTTGGAATTTCATTTTCTTTGTAATTTGCTTTTCAATTTCATTTTCATTTGTCATGTTTGTAAAAGCCTATAAAAAGGCATCATTTTCATTTTAGAAGGAAGGTCCGAATAGAGAGAATAGGGGTTGGCTCCATCAGAGAGCACTAGGGAGCATTAGGATTTGAGAGTTCCCTTTCTTAGTTTTCATTTTTGTTTTGAATCTTGGGTTGAGAATTGAAGAAATTCTGTTTCAATCTCACCTTGAGAATTCTCTTTGTTCTTCTTCTACAAAATTTCAGTGAATTAAGGATTTGAATCAACACTCTGTTTACTGCTTTCATCTTCATTTCTTTTGCAAATTGTTCTTTATTGGATCAAGGAAGGACTTGAGATCTAGACTTGTTTTCTAGTCTCATTGAGCCCCTGAGATCTTCAATTTCTCATTGAGATTTTGAAATTGAGCCAAGCTGCTCTCTGTTTTGATTTTAAAGTGATTTTCCAAATCTGTTGAACCTGCTGCATCTTTTACTTCTCTGTTTGATTGTTATTTACACTTCCGTGTTTGATTTCATGAATCCCAGTACCCAATTTCCTTTATTCTTCTTGCAATTTAACTTTTCAATTACTTGATCTACTGCTTTCTTTTAATTTCCAGCATCCACTCCCCTTTAATTTCATGCAATTTACATTTCTTGCAATTTAAGTTTCAGCTATTTTACTTTCTTGCTCTTTAAGTTACTTGCAATTTTACTTTCTGCACTTTATAATTCCTGCAAATTTACATTCTGTTGGCTTCAATTGTCACTCAAATCACTCAATGTTAGCTTGACTAAACTAATCACCTACTAAAATTGCTTGATCCATCAATCCCTATGGGATCGACCTCACTCACGTGAGTTATTATTACTTGATGCGACCCGGTACACTTGCCGGTGAGATTTGGGTGTTTTGGAAATTCGTTTTTCCACAAATTTTCCCATCAAGTTTTTGGCGCCGTTGCCGGGGATTGATTTAGATCAACAATGATTAAGTGGGTGAAAAGTCTAGATCAAGCATTTTCTTTATTTTTGTTCTCTGTTCTAAGTTGAAACCAAGGTGTTTGAGTTATTGCCTCACTAAGAAATTCATCTCTAAGATATGAATTTCAATTTTCCTTGGTGTTGTGTTTTACAAAATTCAAATGGAGTTTAACTCATCTTATGATCAAACAAATTTTATGGGATATTACCCACCATCACCAATCTCTAATGATGGCTGGGAATATCACCAAGAAAATACAAATTCTGAGCACTCCAATCCATGGAGATTTGCTTCAGAAACACAAAATGAGCAAGAGAATCATATGGGATACTTCCCACCACCACAAAATGATTCAAGTCATTATTCTAATGGTGGCTGGGAGTATCACCAAGGAATGAAAGAGCATCCACCCTCACATCCCAATTTCTCATTTGAAAGATCTTCATCACTTGATTATGCCTCAACACAAAGTTTCCTCTAAAATCCAAAGATGTCATCCCATCAATCACACAACTCATTCCATACCCCTCAACACAACTTCACCACAACACATCCATGTCACCAAAATTACTCTCAACCTTCATCTCTTGAATTAGCAGTTGAGGATTACCTTCAATAGTCCAAAGAACCCTTAGAAAGCCAATGCCAAGCCATTGAAATACACAAAAAACTCATGGAAAGATACACACAACCCCAATCCTGGAAAGAAACTATCCTCAAGAAGATGAATGGGCCCTCAGAGCAAACAAGGAGGAACTTAGAACCATCAACCAGTGAGGATGAAGACCAATTTATGGGTGAGGAAGTGGAAAAGCAAGATAAGGAGGCCACTGCATCAAGTGAACTTTCAATGAAGAATGAGGTGGTTGAAAATGAAACTGCACTTGAGGTAACAAAGGAACATTCACAACCCTCACAAACTTTCCTTGAAGAAGAGATGAAGAAATCTTGGGAAGAACAACAAACCTCCTCCATAAAAGAACTATTAAGTCAAATGTTGGGTGCAAAGAAAGGAGTGGAGGAGCATGAAAGTGAGGAAGTCATTCCAGAGAATTCACACTCAAGTGAAGCAGAAAATCACATGAAGGAAGGGCTCATGGAACCACCAATACAAGAGACTCTTGAGGAAAAGAAGACTCCAACAATCACACTGTAATACCCTAACTACCAAAGCTCACACTTCCGGCTGCGCGACTCTGATAGCTCGGACATTACGACGACTTTTATACTATTTAATACTAAAATATGAGCCTGTTTGAAACTTTAAACCGCAAAACCGCTCCCAAAAATACTTCCATCCGATAACATACATCCATAAATACCATACAACTTACAAAACTCATAAAGAGTACATCCATATATATATACAAATATATATATAAATAATATTACAAACATAAACCAATACAATCCCTATCCCTCTTACAGATTATATCAAGATAAAGGCGAGGGTACAATAAACCATAACTAAAACAAATCAGAGCATCACAACAACAATTAAATAAGCTCTTCGTAACTTCTGCGCCCATATCCTGAAAGGGGAAAAAATGTAGGGGGGGGTGAGAACATCATCCTCGAAAGGGTTCTCAGTAGAGGGTTTTTGGGAATTACTGTAATAGGATACATGAAGATAAACCGTACCAGTGATTAATAACCATTTTATGCCTCTTTTCAGAAACAACCGTTTACAATAAAAGAGAAATCTGAAATCCTTTTTCTGAAAGGAGAAACTGTTCATTTAAAACAATATTCAAAAGCATTTCAGAAGATTTATCTATGCTGAACCAAATTAGCCTTTCACGCATTTCCAAACCATAACCACAATACCGAAACCAACCATCGGTCCATCTCAATTCAACCACGGCCCTAGGCCCAAACAATCCAACTAACAACCAATCACCACAATCCAACAGAGTCCCAGATGCAAACACAGGAAAGAAGTTCAAGCACAAACAAACAGTTATTACAAGTAGAACAGTTAGCAATTAATCACATAGGCAAACCAAGTATTATATGCACACCCAACCAACGTCACACAAATGCATATGATGCATGCCTGTCCCTAGTGGCTGATGATATCATCTGTCGGTTACCAAGCCAACCCGACGTGTCCGGTAGCTAACCCGGACACAGTCTCTCTGTTGCGCTTTATTATCATTAGAGGGTATCTGCGCCCTGTCGCCATTAGAGGGTATCTGCGCCCTGTCGCCATTAGAGGGTATCGGTGCCCTGTCACCCTTACAACCAGAGAGAAAACACAAGCTTACTCGCATACAACATTCATCTCAGCCATCCGGCTTAAATTCACAATTCATTCAATTGCATACATGCATTTGTACTCAACCATGGATCACCATCCATCTCAGCCATCCGGCTCACGGTTCAATCCAAAACCAGCGAATTTATCAATAAATACAGCCCTTCGGCTTAAGTTCATAATTCATAATCAGCCATACGGCTCACAACTCATTCGGCAATCAGCCATAGTTCAATAGCATACACAGCCATTCCGGCTCACAACAAAATAGCACTTCCACCATTCAACATCATCAAATTCATATATCGGCATTTTAGCCATAAATCACTTTTCTCAATTCATTCACTTTGAAATCAAGTTTCAACTCTTTTCAGCCTTGGCTTTAAAGATCTCATTTCTCAAATCATCTTAGGCTCATAAGCCACTTTTACTCAAAGTAAGTTCCTTTTTTAAAACAAAGCCGCTCTCGGCATCCTCTTTCCAAGACTTCCAAAACCATGGCAAGTTAAGGATTCATTTTGGGAACATTCAAAATCACCCACCCAACAATGGGATTTTATAACAAAAGTTCCTCGGCAGAGTCCCAAGTCTTTAGGGAAGGTTAACTTATATCAATTCCTTAAATTCATTGAAACTCTTAAAATCATAGATTCTCGGTTCAAGTAAATAAAATTGAATTTATTATGAAACCGAACCATACAAAATCACAAGTTCCAACCCGGTCCAAAAATCAACTCATTTGAAACGGAACCGGTTCATTTGAATCAAACCGCTTTCAGATTTCTTTTTGGAACCCATTTTTCCAACTCTTCCGAAATGCCTCAAACTTGATTACTCAATCAAAAGTATAGATTCCTTTAAAAATCACTAAAAACTCCTTTTTATATTGAAATCAATATTAGAGCATCATTATTTCCTTCAGTGATTCAAACGGTAAAAATAGTTCAGTTCTAAATAAGCCAAACTCAACGTATAAGGTTCATCAAATAAATTAAGCTGGAAAGCATAAATATCCTCTTAATAAATCAAATAATACAATTTCTCAAATCCAAACCTTTTAAATAACCTTTCAAACAAGACTAAGATTTTATAGAAATTTCGGCAGCACCTCCCCTAAAACTTGGACTTTTGCCACCCGGTTCGGGTCCCAACTAAACCGTTCCTCGTTCCTTTTCAACAACACAAAATCAGAAATCAATTCAAATCAAGCTAAATCCAACAATCGCCTCAGTGGCGTATCTCAAGGATACTATTTTAAAATCAACTCAATATCAATCGATTTAACTCATTTCCAAAGCTTTAAAGAATCGATTAAGCAATAAATCATTTGTCCGAAACCAAGTCAATTAAAGTAAACCAGGCTGAAATCAAAAGTGTTCTATCTTTCACATCATCCAAATAATTGACTCAATTCAAACCAATCCTCAACGGATTAAACTCATTTCAAATCTTTAAAGAATCAACTTCCAAAGATTACATTTCACAAAGCCGCACAACAATTCAGCCAAACAAACATTCATAATCATTCGATACAATCAAATTATACATAAGGCCGATACAATCACCAAATATACATTTTCTCACAACGGTATCCATATGTAATAATTCCAATACATAAAGCATAGTTTTTGGAAAGCGCCCCTACCTCAACACGTCGAAACTCGAAAGCCCTAAAACGCATCACAACTCACTTTCGCTCGGCCCGCAACTGCGGCAGTAGCAAGCTCAGCTCCAAACCGCTTTCTCAGCAACCACAACGACTCTACCCGCAACGTGTGGCCCCGATAACTAAATCCTAAACATTAACAACGCGAAAACCTTAATAACACATAACTGAAAACCACCGCGAGGGTCCTGAGACAGAGGTACTTACTGTAACGACAAAATGAAACAACCGAAACTCCGGATTGACCCGGCAGCAATTGTGGCATCAGTTCTCACGGAGCAAGAATAACAACGACCTCAGCCTCAATTATGCCTTTTTCGAATGATAAACCAGCAACGACTAAAACAGTAATCCACAGTCCTATAATTAGGCCAGGAAGAAAACAGAGGAACAAAACTGAAACTAGATCAGGGTTTAAAGTGTTACTGTTCCAAGAATGGAGTTTGGGAACGCAGGAGAGCTGCTGTTGGGTGATATCAATGGTGCTCCCCTTCAGGCTCGGTGGTGATAGAACTGCGACAGCAAGCTCCCGTCGACGACAGCGGTGACGGCGGTGCACGGCACTGGCGGCGACGACTCCAGCACGGTAACGAGGATGAAGCTTCTTCTCAGTCAGTGGCTCGCAGCTCACGGTGACGCGCGACACTCCTTCTGTGGTGGTGACTGCTCCAGTCTCATCTGCGGTGGCGCCGAAGATCAATGCGGCGACGCGAGCTCAAGCCCCACAGACAGGACGGTGGTGATGGCAGCTCTACCCTCTCACCTCCATCACGTCTCACTCTCGACACCTCTCCCTCACCCCTGTTTGATCGGCACCAAGGCGGACTACACGGAACGGCGACGATGCGCGGCAGGGCACGCAGCGGGTTGAGCACGGCGATGAGGTTCCCTTCGCTCCCTTCCGTTCAACACTCTGAGATCAGGGGCTCTTCTTTCTTCTCCGTGGATTCCTCACCCCACTCCCCCTTCGATTTCATCTTTCTTTCACAGTCTTGTGTGTGTGTTGCGTTCTGTTGGAAAAAAAAGAGAGGGAAAAGTGCATTGCTTGCTGCTGGGTGAGGGAAGCTGTGCGCGTTGATTTGGGAAGGAGAGGCTGCAGATGCTGGGTTGTGGGGGAAACGGGTCGGATTAGGGTTTTCAGGGTTAGGGTTTCATTTTTGAAAATTAGGGTTAGGGACATTATGGTAATTTCACTTAAAATTGGGAATAATATAATAGTTGAAACCCAAATCAAATCCAACACTAATTATATATAGAAAATACTATTTGCTCATCAATTTCACAAATTATTTTCAATAAAATGCCCAAATCTAAAAATTAGAAATAACATACTTAATTTCTTCATTTTCCAAAATAGCAGTATTAATATTTAAAATATTAATTACTTAGTCCAAATCATATAAAATTCTTATTATTTCATAACTATCAATTTTATAATTTAAATATAGAAAATAATCCAATAATCATAAAATTGGATAATAATCATAACTTATCTCAAGTTCAATAAATCAAAACTTGCCTTAATTATCTTTAATAAAATGATTTCCGAAATTAAGGCTATAATTAACTATATGGTTTGAGACTTGATCATAATAAGACTTTTCAAAGTTCTGGGTTTTACATTCTACCCACCTTATAAAAATTTTCGCCCTCGAAAATTGATACAAAATGAAAGAAATTCCATAACCGTTCACCCTTGAACACATTTAAGGAAGAAGCAAAAATATCTCAAAATATAATTATATATACGATTTTCAAATACTTTGATTGTCATATGCATAAGGGTGCAAGGGTAGGAGTTTGATTGCAAAGCAAACGTTATAAGATAGGCTCAATGCACAAGGTCATATGATCTCAAAGCTTTACAAAACTTGAGGTGCCAAAATAGGGTGCAAATCAAGATAGGCATTCACAAAGCAAAGTGGTAATTAGTGTGGTAAAAGGCTGCAAGGCATGTTGGTATTTAAACAGTGGCATAACGTTCGCTGACAATCCTCGTCCCCACTTCAGAACTTCAATTTCCCAACTCCACCAATCATTTTACAACCTCATAGCCAATCATAGGCCTAACAACCGCAACCCGTTCGCAAGGGACAAAACACCCACAACTCATAACATTGTACACCTACTGCCCCAGCTTCCGTATACACCTATCACGTCTTAAAGAACTAGCGCATCGCGTCACTACGTCTACAAGTCGCACGTGATGTTAAAACAATTCTCGAGTCTACTCAGAAGAATACGAGGTCTTAAAAAAAAGAGACAAATGTCAAGGACAATACTCATAGATTTGAAGGAATATATCCAATTCCAGATGAACAAGGATGTTCAAACAATGAAGTTTGCTAGAAATAGATCAATTGACAACTTCAAAGATAACCCTTGGATAAAAAAAAAGTTCAACAAGATCAATAGGAAGAAAACCAGCGCATCAGTTTGAAACAAACTCGAGCTGAGTCGAGGAAGTATGAGGTTTACAGAAAAGGATATCTCAGACCCAAGACAAAGCTCATAGAACTCAAGAGCATAGTTAAAAATACTTCCGAATGCATTGTTCACAAAAGAATCGAAAACTTGCGGAAAAATCACTTTGCAATTTAAAAGAAAAGTTAAGCAACAACCATTCTTCAAGAGAGTAGCCAAAAGCATAAATGTGGCTTTACTCCAATACAATTTCATGTCGAAGTAAATCATGTAGAGTTTTAAAAAAACAAAATGCACACGAGTTTGGCTAGGAGCTAAAATATTTTCTCAAATATTTTAAAAAGATAATTAGGTGCACAACTCAACCAAAAGCAATCATAAAACTCGGAAGAGAAATCAAATGCTTGTTCAAAAATTCTCAAAATTCATATTCAAACAAGCGTGTATAACATTCATAGCAAGGGTGAAAGAGGAAGTTAAACTCTTTTTAGAAAAGAAATTCCAAGGTAAAAACTTGCTTGCAATTTGGTAAAGGAAATAAGTGGTACGTCACAAACAAACCGGTTTCCACTAAACAAGGAAGCTTTTCAAAACTTCATTTAAAACAGCATATGCCAAATTTAAATTAACTTCGTCAAAATTGAACAATGGTTTCAATCTAAATCAAACAACAAAAATAAATTCCGTTTAGTATTCTTCCAAAGGGAATTCAAAACTTCTTTTAAAGTTCAAAACAAGACTCCAAAAGTGTTATTGAAATCACCATCTTAGAAGAAGATTCAAGAAGTTTAAGATGCACTAAAAAGGAATCAAGCCGTGCAAGAAAGGATCTTAAACCAAGATAGTTCAAACAAGACCCACTAGGCATGAAACATCAAACAAGCTTTCAATTGATCCAAAAGAATACAAAAGTCATAGAAAAAGACAACTCGATCATTTGTAATTTCTCAATGATAAATCTTTGACTAAAAACTCTTGTAGAGATAATGGGAAAATAAACAATGCACTAACTTGAAACGAATTAAACTGACCCTCATAAGGATGAGATTCACAAGAGAGGACAAACCAAGATCAATGGTAGTGTTCACAAGATGTAAAAGATTAGTTAAAAATAGAATCACGTATGACATTCATAGAGGTGAAAAGCTTAAGAAGGAACGAGTCCGTTCATAAGAAGAAAGCTATGAGTCCAACATTTTCAAAAGAACAATAATGGCGTGAATCATATAGCATGCTAAATCAAACTCAATTCAAAATAATTTAAGTAAAGCTTATCAAACGAAACTCAACCGAGACCAAAGTGGTAAATCCTTTCTTTTCAAAATTTTGAAAAATATCCAAATAAATAATCAAATGAAGATGTGCATTGGAACTATAGTAAAATTACTAGAATGCCAATTTACTTTTAAAGTAAGCGCAATTCCGTAAACCAGTAAAAGTACAGGCGAGGTATTAGAGATAAATAGTTGTTAAACTGCATAAGAAATCTCAAAGTTTCATATATAGATAAGTATATATCTAATCAATAGCAATTTTTTTATAAAACCTCAAAATTAGCTATAATCACTGTTAAGTAAGAGGAAAACTGAATCAACAAGTTCTCTAAGAATGAACTCGGAACCCGGAGTTAAAAGTCACAGCACATTAAGACAAATTCAAGGCTACATCAAGAAACACGTGAATCAAGAAGAACTCAAACAGAGGAAGATAGATGCAACAGGGATTTCAAACAAGCATATGCAATTAAGATCAAACAAGAATGCATATGAATAGAGGAATAAAGTTGAAAAATCAAACTACTTTTCAAAAGGACTAACAACCAAGAACTTCAAGTTAGGATACGAAAGAACAGGTCGACTCGAACAGAATTCATGACACACAACTGAATAGCCTCGAGAAATAGTTTCTAGCGTTCCCGAAACCCGCGATTTGCTTTACTCAAAACTCGTATATCATCTATGATAACCCATTAGTGCTCTCATATACATAATTCACTAATATTAAGCCGGCCAAACTTAATATCAGGAATTATGCAACGCAAGACTAATGGCGTTAATCAATAGATCGTCATGTGCATAAAGCTCTAATTCTCGTCATTCGACAAGGCCTAATACATGACAAACGCTCAGAGTATGCAATTGAAGCATAGTCAGTCCATTCCTCAGGCTCTACAGGAAGAACTGCTTTGATACCATAATGTAATACCCTAACTACCAAAGCTCACACTTCCGGCTGCGCGACTCTGATAGCTCGGACATTACGACGACTTTTATACTATTTAATACTAAAATATGAGCCTGTTTGAAACTTTAAACCGCAAAACCGCTCCCAAAAATACTTCCATCCGATAACATACATCCATAAATACCATACAACTTACAAAACTCATAAAGAGTACATCCATATATATATACAAATATATATATAAATAATATTACAAACATAAACCAATACAATCCCTATCCCTCTTACAGATTATATCAAGATAAAGGCGAGGGTACAATAAACCATAACTAAAACAAATCAGGGCATCACAACAACAATTAAATAAGCTCTTCGTAACTTCTGCGCCCATATCCTGAAAGGGGAAAAAATGTAGGGGGGTGAGAACATCATCCTCGAAAGGGTTCTCAGTAGAGGGTTTTTGGGAATTACTGTAATAGGATACATGAAGATAAACCGTACCAGTGATTAATAACCATTTTATGCCTCTTTTCAGAAACAACCGTTTACAATAAAAGAGAAATCTGAAATCCTTTTTCTGAAAGGAGAAACTGTTCATTTAAAACAATATTCAAAAGCATTTCAGAAGGTTTATCTATGCTGAACCAAATTAGCCTTTCACGCATTTCCAAACCATAACCACAATACCGAAACCAATCATCGGTCCATTTCAATTCAACCACGGCCCTAGGCCCAAACAATCCAACCAACAACCAATCACCACAATCCAACAGAGTCCCAGATGCAAACACAGGAAAGAAGTTCAAGCACAAACAAACAGTTATTACAAGTAGAACAGTTAGCAATTAATCACATAGGCAAACCAAGTATTATATGCACACCCAACCAACGTCACACAAATGCATATGATGCATGCCTGTCCCTAGTGGCTGATGATATCATCTGTCGGTTACCAAGCCAACCCGACGTGTCCGGTAGCTAACCCGGACACAGTCTCTCTATTGCGCTTTATTATCATTAGAGGGTATCTGCGCCCTGTCGCCATTAGAGGGTATCTGCGCCCTGTCGCCATTAGAGGGTATCTGCGCCCTGTCGCCATTAGAGGGTATCGGTGCCCTGTCACCCTTACAACCAGAGAGAAAACACAAGCATACTCGCATACAACATTCATCTCAGCCATCCGGCTTAAATTCACAATTCATTCAATTGCATACATGCATTTGTACTCAACCATGGATCACCATCCATCTCAGCCATCCGGCTCACGGTTCAATCCAGAACCAGCGAATTTATCAATAAATACAGCCCTTCGGCTTAAGTTCATAATTCATAATCAGCCATACGGCTCACAACTCATTCGGCAATCAGCCATAGTTCAATAGCATACACAGCCATTCCGGCTCACAACAAAATAGCACTTCCACCACTCAACATCATCAAATTCATATATCGGCATTTAAGCCATAAATCACTTTTCTCAATTCATTCACTTTGAAATCAAGTTTCAACTCTTTTCAGCCTTGGCTTTAAAGATCTCATTTCTCAAATCATCTCAGGCTCATAAGCCACTTTTACTCAAAGTAAGTTCCCTTTTTAAAACAAAGCCGCTCTCGGCATCCTCTTTCCAAGACTTCCAAAACCATGGCAAGTTAAGGATTCATTTTGGGAACATTCAAAATCACCCACCCAACAATGGGATTTTATAACAAAAGTTCCTCGGCAGAGTCACAAGTCTTTAGGGAAGGTTAACTTATATCAATTCCTTAAATTCATTGAAACTCTTAAAATCATAGATTCTCGGTTCAAGTAAATAAAATTGAATTTATTATGAAACCGAACCATACAAAATCACAAGTTCCAACCCGGTCCAAAAATCAACTCATTTGAAACGGAACCGGTTCATTTGAATCAAACCGCTTTCAGAGTTCTTTTTGGAACCCATTTTTTCAACTCTTCCGAAATGCCTCAAACTTGATTACTCAATCAAAAGTATAGATTCCTTTAAAAATCACTAAAAACTCCTTTTTATATTGAAATCAATATTAGAGCATCATTATTTCCTTCAGTGATTCAAACGGTAAAAATAGTTCAGTTCTAAATAAGCCGAACTCAACGTATAAGGTTCATCAAATAAATTAAGCTGGAAAGCATAAATATCCTCTTAATAAATCAAATAATACAATTTCTCAAATTCAAACCTTTTAAATAACCTTTCAAACAAGACTAAGATTTTATAGAAATTTCGGCAGCACCTCCCCTAAAACTTGGACTTTTGCCACCCGGTTCGGGTCCCAACTAAACCGTTCCTCGTTCCTTTTCAACAACACAAAATCAGAAATCAATTCAAATCAAGCTAAATCCAACAATCGCCTCAGTGGCGTATCTCAAGGATACTATTTTAAAATCAACTCAATATCAATCGATTTAACTCATTTCCAAAGCTTTAAAGAATCGATTAAGCAATAAATCATTTGTCCGAAACCAAGTCAATTAAAGTAAACCAGGCTGAAATCAAAAGTGTTCTATCTTTCACATCACCCAAATAATTGACTCAATTCAAACCAATCCTCAACGGATTAAACTCATTTCAAATCTTTAAAGAATCAACTTCCAAAGATTACATTTCACAAAGCCGCACAACAATTCAGCCAAACAAACATTCATAATCATTCGATACAATCAAATTATACATAAGGCCGATACAATCACCAAATACACATTTTCTCACAACAGTATCCATATGTAATAATTCCAATACATAAAGCATAGTTTTTGGAAAGCGCCCCTACCTCAACACGTCGAAACTCGAAAGCCCTAAAACGCATCACAACTCACTTTCGCTCGGTCCGCAACTGCGGCAGCCGCAAGCTCAGCTCCAAACCGCTTTCTCAGCAACCACAACGACTCTACCCGCAACGTGTGGCCCCGATAACTAAATCCTAAACATTAACAATGCGAAAACCTTAATAACACATAACTGAAAACCACCGCGAGGGTCCTGAGACAGAGGTACTTACTGTAACGTCAAAACGAAACAACCGAAACTCCGGATTAACCCGGCAGCAATTGTGGCATCAGTTCTCTCGGAGCAAGAATAACAACGACCTCAGCCTCAATTATGCCTTTTTCGAATGATAAACCAGCAACGACTAAAACAGTAATCCACAGTCCTATAATTAGGCCAGGAAGAAAACAGAGGAACAAAACTGAAACTAGAGCAGGGTTTAAAGTGTTACTGTTCCAAGAATGGAGTTTGGGAACGCAGGAGAGCTGCTGTCGGGTGATATCAATGGTGCTCCCCTTCAGGCTCGGTGGTGATAGAACTGCGACAGCAAGCTCCCGTCGACGACAGCAGTGACGGCGGTGCACGGCACTGGCGGCGACGACTCTAGCACGGTAACGAGGATGAAGCTTCTTCTCGGTCAGTGGCTCGCAGCTCACGGTGACGCGCGACACTCCTTCTGTGGTGGTGACTGCTCCAGTCTCATCTGCGATGGCGCTGAAGATCAATGCGGCGACGCGAGCTCAAGCCCCACAGACAGGACGGTGGTGATGGCAGCTCTACCCTCTCACCTCCATCACGTCTCACTCTCGACACCTCTCTCTCACCCCTGTTTGATCGGCACCAAGGCGGACTACACGGAACGGCGACGATGCGCGGCAGGGCACGCAGCGGGTTGAGCACGGCGATGAGGTTCCCTTCGCTCCCTTCCGTTCAACACTCTGAGATCAGGGGCTCTTCTTTCTTCTCCGTGGATTCCTCACCCCACTCCCCCTTCGATTTCATCTTTCTTTCACAGTCTTGTGTGTGTGTTGCGTTCTGTTGGAAAAAAAAAGAGGGAAAAGTGCATTGCTTGCTGCTGGGTGAGGGAAGCTGTGCGCGTTGATTTGGGAAGGAGAGGCTACAGATGCTGGGTTGTGGGGGAAACGGGTCGGATTAGGGTTTTCACGGTTAGGGTTTTATTTTTGAAAATTAGGGTTAGGGACATTATGGTAATTTCACTTAAAATTGGGAATAATATAATAGTTGAAACCCAAATCAAATCCAACACTAATTATATATAGAAAATACTATTTGCTCATCAATTTCACAAATTATTTTCAATAAAATGCCCAAATCTAAAAAATTAGAAATAACATACTTAATTTCTTCATTTTCCAAAATAGCAGTATTAATATTTAAAATATTAATTACTTAGTCCAAATCATATAAAATTCTTATTGTTTCATAACTATCAATTTTATAATTTAAATATAGAAAATAATCCAATAATCATAAAATTGGATAATAATCATAACTTATCTCAAGTTCAATAAATCAAAACTTGCCTTAATTATCTTTAATAAAATGATTTCCGAAATTAAGGCTATAATTAACTATATGGTTTGAGACTTGATCATAATAAGACTTTTCAAAGTTCTGGGTCTTACACACACAACCACCAAGACTTGGATTCAAGGAAGTGAAGGCAATTAACAAAAGCACCAAGAAGAGGATTGTGACCAAGCTGCCAAGGACAACATTCAAGAGGAGGTCAACCACAAGCAATCCAACCCCTGGACTAATAGCAAGCAAGCTCAATCAAGCCATGTACAAAAGAAAGCTTGCTGAGAGGAAACCAAGATAAGGGGTAATAGCTGAATCTTCTCCTCTCTTGAAGTCATTCCTCTTAACAAACTGGAAGAAGAGGAAGAAAGTGAACAACATGTCAACCGTAGGTATAATTTCTCTTCTCTGCTTTGTTTTCGTTCTTTGTTTTGTTTAAATTCAATAAATTGGCATATGGTTACATTCTAAGTTTAGTGTTGCCTTGCAACAAATTACTTTCAATCTTTTTGGATGATTGCATCAAATCAAAAATTAAAGTGTCACACTAAGATTCTAAGTTTGGTGTGCCACTTAATTTTCTATGCAAGTCATCCAGCAGCACCACTTGTCTGCATAACCACAATGCCTTTGTAGTGTTAATTTTCTTTTGGTTTGACACTTTGTTATTCTGTTTACTTTAGTTATTTCTTTGTTTTTAATGCTTTCACTTATTTTGCTTCTTAACTGTTTTTGTATACATCATCAAGAAATCCTTATTCATGACAGATTCTTCACTTGGTGACTGTATTTAACAAATGACAGTTTCATTTGCTTAATTTTAGTTCAAAAAAAATTGACATGTGGTTGCATTCTAAGTTTGGTGTTGCTATGCAACAAAATTTGGTTCTAATCCTTACAAGATACTTGCATCAATTCCAAGTGAAAGTGTCACACTAAGTTTGGTGTGCCACTTATTCTTTATGCAAAGTATTATGCTCACCTTCTTATATATGCAGTCACAATGTCTCTGTCTCTTGTGACTTGATTATTATCTTTAATTTTGCTTGCTTGAAACACATGTACTACTAACATTTCTTGTGTAAGACATTCATGATCCATCTTAGCCCCATAGCCACGGTTCTAATAGTTGCTTGAGGATGAGCAAGCATTCTGAGTTTGGTATGGGAAGGAGGAGAATGGGAGGAAAATGACAACAATAGAGAAGATGAACTACAAGGTTGTAAAGTTCCTTTTCCTCTCATTTGTTTCAAGCACTATAAACTGCATGATTGTCTTTACCTTCTCTGTATGCATGTGTGTATGAAAAGGCATAGTTTGATTTCTAAATTGCAACATGGTGCTGTGCCATTATGATTACCAACTTGAGTTTTGTGAATTCAAAAGCAGTAAAGCATCATGATCATAAACAAACAAGGAATTAAAGAAGAGTTTAGCATGTGCATACAAGTATTGGAAAGCTAGTATGATTAATTATTGCTTAATTGCATTGGATTTTATTTAATTGAAGTTTTCATCTAGGACATTTTGTGAAATCTTTTGAAAATCATGAAAACCTTGAAAGAAAAAGCAAAAAAAGGGCAAGAAAAGAAAAAGGAAAAGAATGAGAAAGCTGAAGGCTCTGAGTACCAATGGCAATTTATTTGTTAAGTACTTGTGGTGTTTATGTATCAAGCCAAATGCTTGAAAACAAAATATTTAGAAGTCAAGGTTAGGCTCAAAGTGCAAAAGCACTCCCTCAAAGCTCAAGGCTCTGAGCATCAATGATTAGAGAGTCGAGAAAAGAAAAGAAAAAATGAGATTAATGAAGTCCTCTAATCAAATGCTTGTGGTGCTTATGTATCAAGTGGTAATACTTGAAAACAAAGCATTTAGAAGTCGTAGCTTTGTTATCAACTCATGGGGCAAAGCACCCAAAAGGAGAAGCTAAATAAAAAAATCAAAAGCTTGTTTCAAGGAAGAAATATAAAAGAAAGATTTCATAAATTGAGCTAGAGAGAAGCATCAATCATTTACATCTCTTTTGTAATTGTAGCATGCATAGAAAACTAGCTTGCCATGAACATTGAGTTGCTATTATTCTTACCTTGGATTGTCAATCTCTATTGCATGATTCTTTTCTTGCTTGGGGACAAGCAAGGTTTAAGTTTGGTGTTGTGATGACATGTCACCATGTCATGTTTTTCTATGATTTTTCCTTTGTTTTCAATAGGTTTTATGCACTTTCTTGAGCCATAAGCAAGCCAATTGGGTAGATTTCCATGTTTCCTTTGATTCAATCAACCATGGATGAATTAATGCAATTTCATGAGATTTTATGCTATAATTGTCATATATTATGAAAGAATAACAAACTCATGATTTTGAGCATAGCTTTGATGTGTTTGGTTGATTGATGATAGGTGAAAAGAGTTTTGAAGAAGGTTGAAGGAAGAAGGAATGGCTAGGAGCAAGAGAGAACAAAAAGTTTGAGCCAAAGTTTGCCTCAAACTTTAGCTCAAACTTTTGGAAGAGTTGAAAACACCCTAGAGAAAAAAAGCTTGAGCCAAAGTTTGCCTCAAACTTTAGCTCAAACTTTTGGAAGAATTGAAAACACCCTGGAGGAGAAAAGCTTGCGCCAACGTTTGCCTCAAGCTTTTTGGCAAACGTTGGTGCCACACTTGCACACCCTGGAGGAAAAAGCTTGCGCCAACGTTTGCCTCAAGCTTTTTGGCAAACGTTGGCGCCACACGCCACAACAGCCTGAAGGGGTATACTTCCAACATGAATAACTTGAGCTACAGAGCTCCAAATGAGGTGATTTAAAAAGCAATGGAAAGTAGGAATCGAGAGCTTTCCAAGAATATATGGCACTGCATGGTGGACACTAAAATTGAGGGAGAAAACTGCCCCGAAATGTGCATAAACGAACATGGTGGCAACTTACAGTGAGGCCAACTGACCTCTGCACCTTCGACAGAGTATAACTCGAGCTGTGGAACTCCAAATGATGCGCTTCCAACGGAATTGGAAAGTAGACATTCAGGGCTTTCCAACAATGTATAATAGTATGGGGTGAACAATGTGTTTGAGTCTCCAAAATCTGGCGTTTTCGACCACGTTTGAGGCAAACGTCGCCTCAAACGCTGCACACCAAAGCCAGCGACCTTGTCCTCTTCAAAGGAGCATAACTTGAGTTGTAGATGTCCAATTGAGGTGATTCCAAGTGGGTTAGAAAGCTGACATTCAGAGCTTTCCAACCATATATAATAGTCTATAGTTGGCATAAAATTGGAAACGTTGACAAGAGGACAAAGTAGTGCCACAAGACATGCAAGGGAGGATCCACGTTTGAGCTAAAGTTTGACCTCAAACTTTAAGCCAAACGTGGATGACAACAAAAAGAGCAAGCTGCTACAAAAAGCTTGAGTCAAAGTTTGCCTCAAACTTTGACTCAAACTTTTTTGGGTTCATGGTCCGGTTCAAAGCTTAAATATTTTCCAAGGTCAAGAGCAATCAACAGAGGCTATTTTCAACCCAATTCCATCAAGGCCAAAAGCCCAATTGACATCACTCAAAGGCACAAGAAACAATTTGATTAGGAATTTCATTTTCTTTGTAATTTGCTTTTCAATTTCATTTTCATTTGTCATGTTTGTAAAAGCCTATAAAAAGGCATCATTTTCATTTTAGAAGGAAGGCCCGAATAGAGAAAATAGGGGTTGGCTCCATCAGAGAGCACTAGGGAGCATTAGGATTTGAGAGTTCCCTTTCTTAGTTTTCATTTTTGTTTTGAATCTTGGGTTGAGAATTGAAGAAATTCTGTTTCAATCTCACCTTGAGAATTCTCTTTGTTCTTCTTCTACAAAATTTCAGTGAATTAAGGATTTGAATCAACACTCTGTTTACTGCTTTTATCTTCATTTCTTTTGCAAATTGTTCTTTATTGGATCAAGGAAGGACTTGAGATCTAGACTTGTTTTCTAGTCTCATTGATCCCCTGAGATCTTCAATTTCTCATTGAGATTTTGAAATTGAGCCAAGCTGCTCTCTGTTTTGATTTTAAAGTGATTTTCCAAATCTGTTGAACCTGCTGCATCTTTTACTTCTCTGTTTGATTGTTATTTACACTTCCGTGTTTGATTTCATGAATCCCAGTACCCAATTTCCTTTATTCTTCTTGCAATTTAACTTTTCAGTTACTTGATCTACTGCTTTCTTTTAATTTCCAGCATCCACTCCCCTTTAATTTCATGTAATTTATATTTCTTGCAATTTAAGTTTCAGCTATTTTACTTTCTTGCTCTTTAAGTTACTTGTAATTTTACTTTCTGCACTTTATAATTCCTGCAAATTTACATTCTGTTGGCTTCAATTGTCACTCAAATCACTCAATGTTAGCTTGACTAAACTAATCACCTACTAAAATTGCTTGATCCATCAATCCCTGTGGGATCGACCTCACTCACGTGAGTTATTATTACTTGATGCGACCCGGTACACTTGCCGGTGAGATTTGGGTGTTTTGGAAATTCGTTTTTCCACAAATTTTCCCATCACTGGTGCTAGTAGTGGTGAGGGTATTTTTGTCCAAAAAAATTAAAAGGACGATTTTAATACGAAAAAAACGTTAAGGATGATTCTAAATCGACAATTACGTTGGAGATGATTTCGATTCTGACCCTCAACGTTAGGGACCAAAACAATACTTATCTCTTTATTGACAGTATTTTTAAGACACATTTACAAAACTCTTGCAATGTTTATGATTAATGTATTCTGAAGTTTTTAATTTTATCATTTTCATTTAATCTTATAAGTCCAACAAACAATAAAGTGGCTCTCTTCTCTTCTTTTGTCTATGACTGGCTGTTACAATACTTCCCTACGGTTTGGAGTTTTGAAATTTCGTGAAATTTAAATAAAAAAATAAAAAATCTAAATCTATTTTAACTTTTATTTTAATTATTTTTTTATCTAAAAAATCAAGTACCTACTTTTGTCTCTTCCTCTCCTCTTGTCACATCATTGAACATCACTCTCTCACTGCTGTCTCGAAATGCCGCACCTCTGCCACCATACAGTCCCACCACTTGCCACAACACTAACACACTGACACCCTGCCACAATGCCATCCTGAGACAGAGACTCTGATTTCTTCCATCCGACATTAACCCAAAATTTTAGATATCAACCCCGAACTCATGCGGAGCAGTTTGAAACCAAGAAGGAGTAGAGGTGATGGCGTAGTAAAATGGCACCACTGAGGAGAAGGAAAAGCAATGAGTTCAGGTTAAACTAGGGAGGAGCAGAAGTGTTGCTGAACCAAGAAAGCCACAGTAATAGAAGTGGGTTTATTGTGGAGGTTGCACCTAGGTGTGTGTGTATGGTTACACCTGGCCCTGACCTAAAAAATATAGAAACTCCAAAATTAATCTTAAAGAAAATATTTTATTTTTTTATATTAAATTCAAATTTAGTTTTTTAATACATTTAAACAACATTAAGTCATTAATACTAAAAAGATATTTTTGGATTTTTATTAATATTTAAATAAATATTTTAAAATTTTAAAAAATTAATCTTAAAAAGAAATAATTTTATTTTTTTAAATTCAAATATAAATTTTTAGTCTTTAAAATAATTAAACAACTATAATCGTAAAATGATATATTTTTATCCTTCTATAATTAAACTAAAATGAGTTGTACTCTTTTTAAATTAAATTAAGTTTTAATTTAAATTAAATAAATTTAATCTTAAAAAGTATTATAATAATCTAATATGAATAATATTAATCCAAACACATAATAAACTTAAATTGGTCTAAACTGAAATAATAATTTTAGCCCAAACAAATTTTAAATAAAAAATATAAAATAAATATAAACGTTAGCTTTTTTAACTCTTTAAAAAGAGTTTTAATACTCTAAAATTTCAAAAAGCATTGAATCAATTCCTGGGTATCATGATGAATTCTGTTATGATATATTCGGAGTGTCAAAATTTTTTGAAACGCGAGAATTCCTGCAGGGACTGCCTCAAATAAGAATCCAAAGACAGAAAATTTTTTCGTAGAAATGAGGATAGGGACTAAAATTTTTTCGAGACAAGCAGGGGACCCGAGCGGCGATTCCCGCCCTATCCCCGATAATGTCTCGAAATTCTTGAATTTAATTAAATACCCTTAATTTATTTCTAATATAGGGACTTTTTAGTAATTTCACATATTAAAAACCCTAACCCTACTTTATTGAATGTCTTCCCTTCTCTCCTACTACACTTTTTTACTGCGTCGTCCCCCAGCCCCAACTCTCCAGTCCCAAAAGTTCAAAACTCCCATAGCTGTGTCTACAGTCACAGCCATAGCACCATACCCCCTCGCTAGTCGCCACCGGCCACTCCTCCTGGTCAGTGCTTATCGTTACCGCGCTGTCACCCTCACAGCTTCTCCGTGTTGTTCTCTCTCTTCAGGTGCGGCGTCCTTCTCCTCTCCACTCCTGCATCTGTGTGATTGCATCCATTCTCGTGACTGTCGCCGTGTCCATTCTCCCCTTTCTGCCGTTGCATCCCACTGCTCCGCCATCTCTTTGTTGCCCGTCGTCTATTGGAGAGCATCACTGCTGATGTGGCAGCAGCCACCGGTTGCCCCTCTTCCAGTTCTCTTCCTCCTTTCCATCCACTTGACTTCAAATTTCTCTCCTTCTATGTATCTGAAGCAATTAGACATATAGGGTTTATAATTATGAAATAGTTATGATTTGATACTCCTCCTCTGTATAATCTTTGTTATATGTTTTTTGAATTCTGAATATTGAATAATACGCTCTATTATGTGTTCTTTTGTTGATTTATTGTAGTTTATAATTTATCCTTTTCTGTATTTTTTGCCCTTTTTACTGATTTATTACAGTTTAAAATCTTAATTTGTATAATCTCTATTATGTGTTCTTTGTATAATCTTTTCTATTATGTGTTTGTTTTTGCTGATTTATTATAGTTTATAATTTATCCCTCTCTATTTTTGCCGTTTTGCTGATTTATTATGTATTCTTTTGTATTGGATTTAATTTTTTTGTTTTTTGAATTTTCTCTTTGTATCTGAAGTTGAAAATCTAACTTAGTGTTTCTGTATTGAATCTTAATTTAGTGTTTCTGTATTAAATTTTACTGTACAAGATGGATAATTTTAGCTCGACTCCTATTGAAAATAATAATGAGACAGAACCAACTCAAGATGATGAGGGTCAAGCAATTGAAGCACATATCTAAGAAACACAAGAGGAAGGACAGGAAGAAACACAAGAGGGAGGACAAGAAGTTAGCCAAAGCATACAAAGCAGTCCTAACAAGAAAGATTAACTTCCGAGGCTTGGAAACATTTTAGGAGGGAGAAAATAGATGGAAAGTAGAAGAAAATATGTAAATATTGCGAAAGAATGTTTGGAGGTGACACAAAGCAAGGAACTAAGCACTTGCATGATCACATTAGAATTTGTCCGATTCGTACAATTAGGGGACCAAAGTAATCAATATTGAAAACAGTGCAACAATCATTAGGTTCGACAGGAACAAAAAAGTCAACAGATTCACTTTTGGTTGGAAACTTCACATTTAGTCAAGAGGCAACACAACGAGCACTTATAGAATAGGTTATTAGGAATGAGCACCCTATGTCATTTGTAGAGCAAAAGGGTTTTCATGAGTTTATAGCTGAGACTCAATCTTTGTTCAAATTTTATACAAGAAATACACTGTAAAGTGATGTTAAGAAGATGTATGAAGCTGAAAAGAAAAAGCTTCTAAAATTGTTGAAAAAAAATTCAAACTGTATTGCTATAACTACTGACATGTGAAGTGCTGATTGTCAAAACAAAGGTTATATGTCAATTACAACTAACTTTATTGATGATGATTGGAACTTGTAATGTCGACTTGTGAGGTATTATTCTAATTCATTTGTGCTTTTAGTATCTTTTATATATTTGAATTTTTTATGTCATGACTATTTATTATATTTACATTACTTTAGGTTTGCATCCATACGTGCCTGCACCCCATACTACTGAGGTTCTTAGTGATATTTTGGTGATTTTCTTGTATGATTGGAACATAGATAGAAAATTGTCAACTTTAACAGTTGATAATTATAATACAAATGATGTCATAATTCATCTTGTGCTTGAAAAGATTTCACCATATAACTTTATTAAGAGAGGAGAGTTTTTTCACATGTGTTGTTATGCTCATGTTGTTAATTTGATTGTGAAAGATGGCATGAATGCAATATATTTTTTCATTGAAAAAACAGAAAGAGTGTTTCTTTTTGGGTTGCAACACAGAAAAGGAAAAAAATTTGAAGAGACTTGTAGGCAATTTAATATTAATTATAGGAGAAAGCTCGTATTTGATTGTAGAACTAGATGAAATTTAACTTATCTAATGCTTGCTTCTGCATTGCCATATAGAGAAGTTTTTGAGTGTTTAAGATACCATGAATCTCTGTATAAATATGTACCATCTGATGATGAGTAAAAAATGGCAAATGAACATGTTGATAAATTAGAAGTCTTTTATAGTGTGACTGAATTGTTTTCTGGTACTTTATATCCAACCAAAAATTTATACTTTTCCAAAGTGTGTGAAATGAGATTGATATATTTTTTTTTAAAGAAAAGGGAGCTCAACACATTTAGTGGAGCATACAAGAACAAAAAATATAGTTCTGCAACTCCTATGTTATCTTCGGCATAGCCATCAACAACATGGGTTACCTTTTGCACCACTCTCTAAAACAACAAAACATCTTAGCAACACAATCTACCACTGCCGCTGCTTTATTTTGAAAAATCACCTCATTCCTACATAACTAGATGTTCCATATAACTGAGAAGAAACCCACTAGCCATATTTTCCGCACATCTTTTCTCAAATTCATCGTCCTCCAGCTCTCAAAATGTTCTTTTCTGGAACCTGGGAAGCTCCAAGCAAGACCCACATGACCTATCCATGCGCACCACACTTGCCAAGAAAATTCACACGTAACAAACAAATGTTGTACAGTTTCAATTTCCTTACTACACATAATCAGATGTTATCACTTTGTTTAATGATGCCTAATCTACTCAAGCGATCCTTTGTATTCACTCGGCCTACAAGTACAAACAAAGTAAACAACTCTATCCGCGGTGGAACAATTCCTTTCCATATTCCATTTGTGAACTTATAGTTGAGGACATCATCTGTCAATGTTTGTACCTGCAAAGCCTGCACAAAAGAGTTAGTAGTATAGATGCCTTCCTTATCAAATTTCCACACCACTCTATCTTGTGTGTCTGCTATCAGTCTCACAGCTTGCAAGGTCTCAAGCATTTGGTTCAAACTGTCGGTCTCCCATTGTCGGAGTTCCCTCCTCCAATGGAAGTTCCAAACTCACTTTATCCCATCCCAAAATCTACACTCCCCAATCACGGATCCCTTATTATCTAAAATCAAGTAGAGTCTTGGAAAGGAGTCTTTCAGCTTTCCTGACTGTAGCCATGTATCTTTCCAAAATCTGGTTAGTCAGCCATCGCCTACTTCCATAGCCAACCCATTAATCATCTTCTGTCTTACATGTTGCTCCTTGATTTGCAAGTTACAAATAACCCTCTACGGACTCCCTTTCGCTGGTATACATTGAGTAGACAATAACTGCCCAGGATTTAGATTATTGCATGAGCACACAACCTTTTTTCATAGAGGACACTCTTCTTTAGAGAATCTCCACCACCATTTAAACAACAATACGGTATTACGAATCATCACATCTCCCACACCTAGTCCCCCTAATTTCTTCGATGCCTGTATCATCTCCCATTTTACAAGAGCCAATCCAGGTTGTCCGTCGTCCTTTCCCCAAAAGAATCTTCTTTGCAATGAGATTTTTTTTGCCACCGTAACTGGCATTTTATACAAGCTCAAATAGTACGTAGGCAGACTATTGATCACGAATTTGATGAGAACCAGCTTTCTCGCTTTGCTTAGCACCTTTGCTTTCCACAAACTCAGTTTCTCCTCCACCTTATCTATCAATGGCTTCCACGTTTTTACCAGCCTGGGGTTTGCACCTAGATTAATTTCCAGATACTTTACTGGTAGATTCGCCGCCTGACATCCTAACAACCTGCACATTTGACTGGCCCACTCCTGACTGCAATTTACCGGTATCAAACTAGACTTGTCAAAGTTGATGCTCAATCCCGACATGACCTCAAAACACCTCAGGAGTCTCTTGTAGTTTCTAACTGTCTCTTCCTCTAGTGGGCAGAACAAAATAGTGTCATCATCAAACTGGAGGTGAGATAGCTCTACATTGTCCCTGCCTACTAATAGAGGAGCTATCCTCCTGTTTCTTACCGCCTCACCTATCATCCTGTTCAGCACATCTACAACGAGGATGAATAGAAAAGGTGATAACAGGTCACCTTGTCGAAGCCCTCTTTCCATCTTGAACGGCTTGGAAGGAGCCCCATTAACCATTACAGATATAGAAGCTGATCTAATGCACTCTATAATCCATGCCCTCCATCTTCTACCGAACCCCATCTTTTCTAATTCAATGTCAACAAATTCCATTTGACTCTATCATAGGCTTTCTGGAAGTCCAATTTGATGATAGCTGATGCCTTCTTCTTCATTTTTAGCCAGTGTACAGTTTCACAGGCGATTAATGCTCCATCATGTATTCGCTTGCCTTTGACAAATGCACTCTGTGATTCTCCCACTAATCCTGGCATTACGCTCCTCATTCTTCTTGTCAACACTTTTGATATGACCTTGTAAATACAACTAACCATACTAATCGGTCTAAGGTCCTTTATCTCCTTTGCACCCACAAACTTCGGAGCCAACGCTACCCAAGTAATATTGGAGTTTCCTGGTAGTCTCTCTGTCTCGAAGAAGCTCATCACAGCTTTAGTGAATTTCACTCCAATCTTCTTCCAACATCTTTTTATAAAGTTCATGTTATATCCATCGCTGCCCGGAGCCTTAGATGATTCACAGTCCCATACTGCCTTCTTTACTTCCTCCACTGTCGGTAACACCTCTAGTGCTTGAGCTTCCTCCATCTCCAAGCGATTAACTAACCCATCTCGAAAACTGGTATTTGGTGACTCGTCCTGGTGGTATAAGTTCCTGTAGAAATCTCTAATTGTAACCTTAATCCGTGCATGATTTATTACCAACCTTCTATTAATCACTAAAGACTCAATCTGGTTATTCCTTCTCCTTGCTAAATGAGATTGATATTGAATGAATGGATGCTTAGTTCCAATGACATGATTCATAAAATGACAACAAATATAATTAGTAAGTTTGAAAAGTATTGGGATCAAATTAATGAAGTCATGGCTGTGGGAGCTATCTTAGACCCTAGATATAAGATAAAGTTGTTGAAGGTTTTTTTTCTAGAATATATGGATCTCAAAGTGAGTTTCAATTGAGCAAGGTCAAGAAAATGATGGAAGAATTAGTATGTGAATATCAACTTAAGACTAGGGTTAAAAGAAGAGCTCCAAATGATGATAGTTTAACTTTTACTTTGAATGTTGGAGAAGATCACTTGAAAGAGAAAATTTAGTTCTATCTACTTACAATTTGTGGAAGATACATCTGAAGACTGTTGCAAAAACTGAGTTGAATTTCTATTTGGAAGAGAGTGTTATGGCAGATAAAACAAGTTTGAAAAAATTTGACATTTTGGACTATTGAAAAAATATTGGAGTGAAATATCCAACCTTACAAAAGATTGCAAGAGATTTTTTAGCCATTCTCATTTCTACTGTTGCCTCAAAGTCTGCTTTTAGTACCGGTGGTCGAGTTTTACATCCACATTACAATAAATTGCATTATGAACTTGTTGAGGCATTAATTTGCGCTCAGCATTAGATACACTTTTCAGGTAAAAGTATTAATAACTCAAGTTTTTATCTGGTATTAAAGTTCAATCTCATGTCAAATTTAACTCGCGTGACTTGTTGATTGATATAATATAGATAAATCAGGGTCGAAAATTTCAATTCCTTGGGACTATGAGATGAATATGGGGGATTTAGGAGTTTAGGTAATTATTTTTCTATTATGTCAAATTTTTATTTAATATATGGTATTCTTGTTTATGATGTATGTTAATATATTCATGTTTATATTGTTTTAACAGAGAACATGGAGTTGTTTGTTAGAAGTTATATGCTGACAATGGAAGAATATTTGATGTTGAAGACTTTATTTTATGGCCTTTTTTTTAGAATGGAAGTTGTATTTTAAGATTTTATTTTATGGACTATGATTTGCTATGTTGTATTTTTAGACTTATAATCTTAGATATGATATGTTTTTGTGTTTGTAACAATGTTTGTAATTTTTTTAATTTTTTACTATAATTTTCATATAAATGTTCAACATAGAGAGACGGGAAATGAACACCCACAAAAAACACAGAAACGAAAAAAATAGGAATAAGGACAATTATCTCCATAGCGGGGATCGAGGTGGGGATAGAGATCAATTCTGAGGACAGAGACAGAAAACAGGGAGGCATCTCCCATCCCGTCCCATCCTATTGATATCCCTAATGCATGATAAAGAGTCTATGGAAAAGTCAAGAAAGAAGTTTCCAATTGGGAGCATCAAACAAGTGAAAAGAAGTGTACTCTGTCAAAGATGGACATTGAAGACCAAATAATGATAAGGATTATTGTGGATTGTGCAAGAAGCTTAAAGTACAAGTACTATTCTAACAAGAAAAAGTAAAACTTTCACCAAAAAGAAATCTTGTCTTGATCTCATTACATTATTATTCAATGAGAATTAGCGCTGTGTCTAATGAAAAAAATATATATAAAAGTTGAGTTTGGAACCGTAGAGCTAGTCAACAATGGAAAACTTGAAGGTCTTCAAGAATAAAATAGACCTTTCCACACCCCTTCCCGGTCAATACTCAACAACCTCCCTTACACAAAATCTCATGGCATTGTTGTGCTTTTGGCAATCCCATTTTTCCTTTCTGCTTTGTTTCTCTCATTATCATCTCTACTAAAGAAGGATCATAATTCTAAGGTAAAGAAAAATGTTGAGATACCAATACCAAATGCTTGATGCAGCACCCTCTTTTCAAGACTCCCTTAAGGCACTTGAGGCTGACATTCAACATGCCAACGTCCTGTGATTCTCTCATTCAAAATTCTTTGATGTATATATTGTTGTGTTTAATTTAGTGAGAGTCTAAAAATTTTTGTTATGTCAATATATGAAATCCCATGACTCTGGTGGCTAATGATTGACCTGCATATTAACAAGTGACACTTGTCAGATATAAAAGTTTAACTAGGTTTTGGCTTACTGGTGCACGAATTGTGAATTACACTTTTCACAACTCGTACCACTAACCAGCAAGTGCACTGGGTCGTCCAAGTAATACCTTACGTGAGTAAGGGTCGAATCCCACGGAGATTGTTGGTTTGAAGCAATCTATGGTTACCTTGTAAATCTTAGTCAGGAAGTCAATTATGTTTATCAGTTGAATTGCGAATAAACAAGAGAGCATGAATTAAAAGTTACTTGTTATGCAGTAATGGAGAATATGTTGGAGTTTTGGAGATGCTTTGTCTTCTGAATCTCTGCTTTCCGCTGTCATCTGATTCACACACGCACGTCCTCCTATGGCAAGCTGTGTGTAGGTGGATCACCGTTGTCAATGGCTACCATCCATCCTTCCAGTGAAAAGATTCCAAGTGCGCTGTCACCGCACGGCTAATCATCTGCAGGTTCTCAGTCATACCGGAATAGGATCTGCTATCCTTTTGCGTCTGTCACTACGCCCAGCACTCGTGAGTTTGAAGTTCGTCACAGCCATCCAATCCCAGAATTCTACTCGGAATACCACAGACAAGGTTTAGACTTTCCGGATTCTCATGAATGCCGCCATCAGTTCTAGCTTATACCACGAAGATTCTGATTAAGGAATCTAAGAGATATTCATTCAATCAGATATAGAACAAAGGTGGTTGTCAGGCACACGTTCATGGTTTGAGGAAGGTGATGAGTGTCACGGATCATCACCTTCATCACAGTTAAGCGCGAATGAACATCTTAGATAGGAACAAGCGTGTTTGAGTGGAAAACAGAAATACTTGCATTAATTCATCGAGACACAGCAGAGCTCCTCACCCCCAACAATGGAGTTTAGAGATTCATGCCGTCCAAGAGTACAAAGTTCAGATCTAAAAATGTCATAAGGTACAAAATAAGTCTCTAAAAGTTGTTTAAATACTAAACTAGTAGCCTAGGTTTACAGAAATTGAGTAAACTATAACAGATGGCATAGAGATCCACTTCTGGGGCCCACTTGGTGTGTGCTTGGGCTGAGACTTAAGCAATTCACGTGCATAAGGCCATTTTGGGCGTTCAACGCCAGTTTTGGATCCATTTCTGGCGTTGAACTCCAACTTTTAATCCTTTTCTGGCGCTGGACGCCAGATTGGGCAGAAAACTGGCGTTAAACGCCAGTTTACGTCATCTATCCTTGAGCAAAGTATGGACTATTATATATTCCTGGAAAGTCCTGGATGTCTACTTTCCAACGCAATTTAAAGCACGCCAGTTTGAGTTCTGTAGCTCTAGAAAATCTACTTTGAGTGCAGGGAGGTCAGAATCCAACAGCATCAGCAGTCCTTTTTCAGCCTGAATCAGATTTTTGCTCAGCTCCCTCAATTTCAGCCAGAAAAATACCTGAAATTACAGAAAAACACACAACTCATAGTAAAGTCCAGAAATATGAATTTTTCCTAGAAACTAATGAAAATAAACTAAAAACTAACTAAAACATACTAAAAACTATATGAAATTAACCCCAAAAAGCGTATAAAATATCCGCTCATCACAACACCAAACTTAAACTGTTGCTTGTCCTCAAGCAACTAGACAAATAAATAGAAAACTAATAGGTTGAGAAGCAATAATATCTCAGAGTTTTTGAGTGAAGCTCAGATTCTAATTAGATGAGCGGGACTAGCAGCTTTTTGCTTCCGAACAGTTTTGGCATCTCACTTTATCCATTGAAGCTCAGAGTGATTGGCATCTATAAGAACTTAGAATTCAGATAGTGTTATTGATTCTCCTATTTCAGTATGATGATTCTTGAACACAGCTATTTCAAGAGTCTTGGCCGTGGCCCTAAGCACTTTGTTTTCCAGTATTACCACCGGATACATAAATGCCACAGACACATAATTGGGTGAACCCTTTGGATTGTGACTCAACTTTGCTAAAGTCCCCAATTAGAGGTGTCCAGAGTTCTTAAGCACACTCTTCTTTCTGCTTTGGACCTTGACTTTAACCGCTCAGTCTCAAGTTTTCACTTGACACCTTCACGCCACAAGCACATGGTTAAGGACAGCTCGATTTAGCCGCTTAGGCCAGGATTTTATTCCCTTAGGCCCTCCTATCCACTGATGCTCAAAGCCTTGGGATCCTTTTTATTACCCTTGCCTTTTGGTTTTAAGGGCTATTGGCTTTTTCTGCTTTTTTTTTCTGCTTTTTCTTGCTTCAAGAATCATTTTTATGATTTTTTAGATTATCAATAACATGTCTCATGTTCATCATTCTTTCAAGAGTCAACATATTTAACAGTCTTAAGCAACAAATTCAAAATATATATGCACTGTTCAAGCATTCATTCAGAAGACAGAAAGCATTGCCACCACATTTAACTAATTAGAATTTCTCTTATTAAAACTCGGAAATTTATTGCCTCTTATTCAAAAGATCTACTATTTTATTCATGTTTGCTGATGATGAGAAAAATAAACTATAGCTTAATTGGAGATAAAATCAAAATGGACACTAATTACTACTATATGACTCCTAAGGTAAACTTCTATAAGGACACTATCACAGAATTAAGGTAGAAATTGGAAATTAACAACCTTTATTCTGGGAGAACGGGGGTTCCTCTGATCTTTGGGGTGCTTGGTCCTGCAAGAGATAACTTCTGGCGCTTCAAGTCCCTTAAGTCACGCGCTTGCTCCTCTTGTTCTTTAAACATATAGGTAAGAATTTGACTGTGTTCCTTTTGTTCTTTTATGATTTGTTCCATAGCTTCCTGTATCTTGGTAACAGACGTCTCAAGATACTCCCAATATTCAGATTGAGGGATTTCTGGGAGGAATTCCTGCGTTTTCTTTTTGATGGGATCATCCTGTGCTTGTTGTTTTTCCATTGATGCCTTGGTGATTGGCTTCTCAACTGAGATGTACTCAGTTATTCCCATCCTTACTCCAGCATCCTTGCAGAGCAGCGATATCAAGCTTGGATAAGCCAACCTGGCCTCTTTAGAATTTTTGTTAGCAATTTTGTAGAGTTCAGCTGAGATCAGCTGATGGACTTCCACTTCTTTTCCCATCATGATGCAATGGATCATCACTGCCCTTTTAATAGTGACTTCAGAACGGTTGCTAGTAGGCAACAGAGAATGCCCAATGAAGTCCAGCCATCCTCTGGCGACTGGTTTGAGATCTTCTCTCTTGAGTTGATTTGGGACACCCTTTGTGTTGGTGGTCCACCTGGCTCTAGGGATACATATATCCTCTAGAATCTTATCCAGACCCTTGTCTGTCCTCATCATTCTCCTGTTGAAGGAATCTGGATCATCTTTCAGCTGAGGTAGCTTTAAGATCTCTCTGATCTTGTCAGGCGTGGTATGAACAATCTTTCCTCTGACCATGGTCCGATATTCATAGAAGGCAGTTCCAGATAGTTTTTGCTTGTCAGTCTGCCACATATTAGCATAGAACTCCTGGATCATATTCCTTCCCACCTTCGTTTCAGGATTAGCTAGGACTTCCCAGTTCCTGATTCGAATTTGCTCCTGAATCTCCGGATATTCATCTTCTTTCAAATCGAATCTAACTTCCGGGATCACTGATCTCAGACCCATTATTTTGTTATAATGGTCTGAATGTTCTTTAGATAAGAACTTCTCTTGATTCCAAAGTGGTTTTGGAACGCTCTCTTTCTTGCCTCTTGGAGTGGGTTGTTTTCCTTTAGGAGCCATGATCTTAGTGATCTCGGATAAACACACCAAACTTAGAGGTTTGCTTGTCCTCAAGCGAAAGAAAAGAAAGGAGAGGGATAGAAGGAGAGCTAGGTGCAATTGTTGATGGGAGGGGAGGGAGGCCGAACTCAAATTTATAGGGAGGGAGGGTGGGTTTTCGAAAAAGAAGAGATAAAGATATGATAAAAAGATTTATTTGGAAAAGATAATATAGAAGATATGATAAGAGAAGATATAGTTTAAAATTGAGAGGATATGAAAGATTTTTGAAAAAGATAGATTTAGATTTTGAAAAAGATAAAGTGGAGGTTTTGAAAAAGATATTGATGAGTTGAAAAGATAGATTTGTAAAAACAGTTTTGAAAAGAGTTGGATTGAATTTGCAAAGAGGCCTGGTGTTTATGGATTAAAATACATTTGATATTTTTAGGGTAGGGTTTTTAGAAATTATGGAATTTAGAAATCAAGGTTCTTAACATGTTTATGCAAGAAATCATGTATTGAAGTATGAAAATTAAGATTTAGAATGAAAAAAATTGAATAAAAATGAGTTTTGTCTCCTCCCTGCCATCCTAGCGTTTGAACGCCCAAACACTGCCTGTTTTGGGCGTTCAACGCCCAAATGCTGCTCTCCTGGGCGTTCAACGCCCAGCTGCTGCCATTACTGGCGTTCAACGCCCAGTGGGTGCCCATTTCTGGCGTTGAACGGCCAGATTGCTACCATTACTGGCGTTCAACGCCCAGTGGATGCCTATTTTGGGCGTTGAACGCCCAAAATACACTTTTACTGGCGTTTTCTTGCCAGTGAGCTCTTTTTCTCTGTTTTGTGCGCTGAGTCCTTCTGTAACTCTGTGGACTTATACAAATGATTTCTTACCTTAGTGTCAGTGAACTTTATATAAACAAATAAAAATAAAAATAGGGCAAAATGCTTAGAGGATTGATGCCCCATGGCTGGGTTGCCTCCCAGCAAGCGCTTCTTTATTGTCTTTAGCTGGACCTTGCTGAGCTTTTAGTCTAGCTTCAGCCTTGAGCACTCTTGCTCAACGTTGCCTTCAAGATAATGCTTGATTCTCTGTCCATTGACAATGAACCTCTTATCAGAATCAATATCTTGAAGCTCCACATAACCATATGGTGATACACTTGTAATCACGTATGGTCCCCTCCACCGGGATTTCAATTTCCCGGGGAATAGCCTGAGTCTAGAGTTGAACAGCAGAACCTTCTGTCCTGGCTCAAAGATTCTAGATGGCAGCTTTCTATCATGCCATTTTTTTTATTTCTCTTTATAAAGCTTGGCATTTTTGAAAGCTGTGAATCTGAATTCCTCTAGCTCATTTAGCTGGAGCAATCTTTTTTCTCCTGCTAATTTGGCATCAAAGTTTAGGAATCTGGTTGCCCAGTAGGCTTTATGTTCCAGTTCCACGGGCAGGTGACATGCCTTACCATACACAAGTTGGTATGGGGAGGTCCCTATAGGGGTCTTGAATGCTGTTCTGTAAGCCCAGAGAGCATCATCCAAGATCCGTGCCCAATCCTTTCTACGGGTACTTACTGTCCGTTCTAGTATTCTCTTTAATTCTCTGTTAGAGACTTCAGCTTGCCCATTAGTTTGTGGATGATATGGAGTAGCCACCTTATGGCGAATTCTGTACCGAACCATGGCAGAGTAAAGCTGTTTATTGCAGAAGTGAGTGCCCCCATCACTGATGAGTACTCTAGGGACACCAAATCTGCTAAAGATATGTTTCTGGAGGAACTTCAGCACTGTTTTAGTATCATTGGTGGGTGTGGCAATGGCCTCAACCCATTTTGATACATAGTCGGCTGCCACCAGAATATAAGTGTTTGAGTATGATGGTGGGAAAGGTCCCATGAAGTCAATTCCCCATACGTTAAACAACTCAATCTCCAAGATTCCTTGTTGAGGCATGGCGTAACCATGAGGCAGATTGCCAGCTCTTTGGCAACTGTCACAGTTACGTACAAACTCTCGAGAATCCTTATAGAGTGTGGGCTAATAGAAGCCACATTGGAGGACCTTGGTGGCTGTTCGCTCACCTCCGAAATGGCCTCCATATTGTGATCCACGGCAGTGCCATAGGATCCTCTATGCTTCTTCTCTAGGCACACACCTACGGATTATTCCGTCTGCACATCTCTTAAAGAGATAGGGTTCATCCCACAAGTAGTACTTTGCATCAGTAATTAATTTCTTCTTTTGTATCCTGTTGTACTCATTGGGTATGAACCTTGCAGCTTTATAGTTTGCAATATCGGCAAACCATGGTGTTTCCTGAATGGCAAATAAATGCTCATCCGGAAAAGTCTCGGAGATCTCAAGAGAGGGGAGGGGCATCCCTTCTACTGGCTCTATCCGGGACAGATGATCAGCTACTTGGTTCTCTGTCCTTTTTCTGTCTCTTATTTCTATATCAAACTCTTGCAGAAGTAACACCCATCTGATGAGCCTGGGTTTTAAATCCTGCTTTGTGAGTAGATATTTAAGAGCAGCATGATCATTATACACAATCACTTTTGATCCTACTAAGTATGATCTGAACTTGTCAATGGCGTAAACCATTGCAAGTAATTCTTTTTCTGTGGTTGTGTAATTTTTCTGGGCATTATTTAAAACGCGACTAGCATAATAAATGACGTGCAGAAGCTTGTCATGCCTCTGTCCCAACACTGCACCAATTTCGTGATCACTGGCATCACACATTAGCTCAAATGGTAATGTCCAGTCTGGTGCAGAAATAACTGGTGCTGTGACCAGCTTAGCTTTCAGCGTTTCAAACGCCTGCAGGCACTCTGTGTCAAACACAAATGACGTGTCAGCAGCTAGCAGATTGCTTAGAGGTTTTGCGATTTTTGAAAAATCCTTTATAAACCTCCTATAGAATCCTGCATGCCCCAGAAAGCTTCTGATTGCCTTAACATTGGCAGGTGGTGGTAATTTTTCAATTACCTCTATTTTTGCTTGATCCACCTCTATTCCCTTGTTTGAGATTTTATGCCCAAGGATAATCCCTTCAGTCACCATGAAGTGACATTTTTCCCAATTTAAAACTAGGTTGGTCTCTTGGCATCTCTTCAAAACAAGTTTCAGGTGATCAAGACAGGAGCTGAATGAGTCTCCATATACTGAGAAGTCATCCATGAAGACTTCCAGAAAATTTTCCACCATATTAGAGAAAATAGAGAGCATGCATCTTTGGAAGGTTGCAGGCGCGTTACACAGCCCAAATGGCATCCTCCTATAAGCAAACACTCCAGATGGACATGTGAATGCTGTTTTCTCTTGATCCTGAGGATCTACTGCAATCTGGTTATAGCCTGAGTAGCCGTCCAAAAAGCAGTAATAATCATGACCTGCTAGTCTTTCTAGCATCTGGTCTATGAATGGTAAAGGAAAATGATCCTTTCTAGTGGCTGTATTTAGCCTTCTATAGTCAATACACATGCGCCACCCTGTAACTGTTCTTGTAGGAACCAGTTCATTTTTTTCATTATGAATCACTGTCATGCCTCCCTTTTTTGGGACGACTTGGACAGGGCTCACCCAGGGACTATTAGAAATAGGATAAATAATCCCAGCCTCTAGTAATTTGGTGACCTCTTTCTGCACCACTTCCTTCATGGCTGGATTTAGCCGCTTCTGTGGTTGAACCACTGGTTTAGCATTATCCTCCAATAAGATTTTGTGCATGCATCTAGCTGGGCTTATGCCCTTAAGGTCACCTATGGACCACCCAAGAGCTGTCTTGTGTGTCCTTAGCACTTGAATAAGTGCTTCCTCTTCCTGTGGATTTAAAGCAGAGCTTATGATCACTGGAAAAGTGTCACCTTCTCCCAGAAATTCATATTTCAGGGATGGTGGTAACGGTTTGAGCTCAGGTTTAGGAGGTTTTTCCTCTTCCAGAGGAAATTTCAGAGGCTCTTTCATCTCCTCTGAATCCTCCAAATCAGGCTGAACATCTTTAAAGATGTCTTCCAACTCTGATTCGAGACTCTCAGCCATGTTGATCTCTTCTACCAAAGAGTCAATAAGATCAACTTTCATGCAGTCTGTTGATGTGTCTGGATGCTGCATGGCTTTGACAGCGTTCAACTTAAACTCATCATCATTGACTCTCAGGGTTATTTCCCCCTGTTGGACGTCAAGGAGGGATCGTCCAGTTGCTAGGAAGGGTCTTCCTAGAATGAGAGTAGCACTCTTGTGCTCCTCCATTTCCAGTACAACAAAGTTAGTGGGAAAGGCGAATGGCCCAACTCTGACAATCATGTCTTCAATCATGCCTGATGGGTATTTAGTGGAGCCATCAGCAAGTTGGAGACATATCCGGGTTGGTTTAACTTCTTCAGTTAAGCCAAGCTTTCTGATAGTGGATGCAGGTATTAGGTTGATGCTTGCCCCAAGATTGCATAAAGCTGTCTTGGTGCATTGACCTTCTAATATGCATGGTATCAGAAAACTCCTAGGGTCTTTAAGCTTTTCAGGAAAGCTTTTCAGAATGACTGCACTGCATTCTTCAGTGAAGAAAACTCTTTCTGTTTCTCTCCAATCCTTTTTATGACTCAAGATCTCTTTCATGAACTTGGCATAAGAAGGTATTTGCTCAAGTGCTTCTGCAAATGGAATCTTTATTTCAAGAGTCCTGAGGTAATCTGCAAAGCGAGCAAATTGCTTATCCTGCTCCTCTTTCCGGAGTTTTTGAGGATAAGGTATCCTGGCTTTATATTCCTCAACCTTAGTTGCTGCAGGTTTATTGCCTACAGAGGTGGTTGAAGAAGCCTTCTTAGAGGGGTTGTTATCAGCATTTGTGTGTGTCTGATCCCTCACTGGCAATTGAGTGCCAGGGTTAGAAGCTGGAGTGAAATTGGACGCCAGCTCCTTGTCTGTTCCTGGCGTCTGAACGCCAGAACTGTGCCCATTTTGGGCGTTCAGCGCCAGATCTTACCCATTTTGGGCGTTCAACTCCAGATCCTTGCCTATTTCTGGCGTTGAACGCCAGTCCTGCCTTGTTTTCTGGCGTTGAACGCCAGTCCTGAGCATGGTCTGGGCGTTCAGCGCCAGCCTTCCACCAATTTTCTGGCGTTTTAGTTCCAGAATTACTTTTCCCTGGGCTCTTACTGTCCTCAGGTGAATTTTGGGTGGTTTGCTCATTTCTTAGCTTTTTGCTACTTTTAGGTGGGGTATTTAATATTTTCCCACTTCTTAGTTGAACTGCTTGGCATTCTTCTGTTATTTGCCTTGACAGCTGCTGCTTTGTTTGCTTAAACTGTTCGTCCATGTGTATATTTGCCATTCTTGTCTCTTGCAGCCTATCTTTAAATTCGACTAGCTGCCTTGTTAGAAAGTCCAACTGCTGATTGAATTCAGCAGCTTGTTTTACAGGACTGAGTTCAGCAGTTGCTGTCTTAACCTCTTCTTTCATGGAAGGGTCACTGCTTAGGTACAGATGCTGATTCCTGGCAACTGTATCAATGAGCTCTTGAGCCTCTTCAATTATCTTTCTCATGTGGATAGATCCACCAGCTGAGTAATCAAGAGACATCTGAGCTCCTTCTGTAAGCCCATAATAGAAGATGTCTAACTGAACCCACTCTGAAAACATTTCAGAGGGGCATTTTCGTAGCATCTCTCTGTATCTCTCCCAGGCATCATAAAGAGATTCACTATCTCCTTGTTTAAAGCCTTGGATGTCCAGCCTTAGCTGTGTCATCCGTTTTGGGGGAAAGTATTGATTTAGGAATTTTTCTGTCAGCTGTTTCCATGTCCTTATGCTGGCCTTAGTTTGGTTATTTAACCACCTCTTAGCTTGATCTTTCACAGCAAATGGAAACAGTAATAGTCTGTAGACATCCTGATCTATTTTCTTATCATGTACTGTGTCAGCAATTTGTAAAAATTGTGCCAGAAACTCTGTAGGTTCTTCCTGTGGAAGACCAGAATACTGGCAATTTTGCTGCACCATGATAATGAGCTGAGGATTCAACTCAAAGCTACTGACTCCAATGGAGGGTATGCAGATGCTACTCCCATATGAAGCAGTGGAGGGGTTAGAATATGACCCCAGAGTCCTCCTGGACTGTTCATTTCCGCTTATGTCCATGATGGAGAAAGGGAGATGATGTAAAATAGAGAAAATATTTTTATTTATTTATTTATTTCAAAAATGAAATAAAATAAAATAAATAAAAAAATTGAGTGAAGAATTTCGAAAAACTGAGGAGAGAGAAAGTGGTTAGGAAGTTTTGAAAAGGATATGATGATTTTTTTTTTTGAAAAAGGTTTTAAATTTTGAAATAAAAATCTGAATTTTAGAAATAGATTTCTAAAATTTGCTTTTAAAACAGAGAGAAAAGATATTTTTGAATTTAAAGAGGAGAGAGAAAAACAATAAGATAGCACAAGATTTAAAATTTTTAGATCTGATGCTCCTTGTTTTCGGAAATTTTTAAGGGAAAAACACTAAGGAACACAAAACTTAAAAATTTTAAGATCAAGACACAAGGGAAACTCAAGAACACTTTGAAGATTCACAAGAACACAAGAACACGAAGGAAGAACACCAAACTTAAAATTTTTTGAAAACCAAACTAAAATTTTCGAAAAACACAGAGAAATCAACAAGAAAACACCAAACTTAAAATTTGGCACAGGATTTAATAGAAAAATTATTTTTGAAAAAGGTTTTAACAAGAAAATAAGGATTCTAAAGTTTTAGCACGACAATAATACGAGACTCTAAACAAAAAGAGAAATTTTTCCTAATCTAAGCAACAAAATAAACCGTTAGTTGTCCAAACACGAACAATCCCCGGCAACGGCGCCAAAAACTTGGTGCACGAATTATGAATTACACTTTTCACAACTCGTACCACTAACCAGCAAGTGCACTGGGTCGTCCAAGTAATACCTTACGTGAGTAAGGGTCGAATCCCACGGAGATTGTTGGTTTGAAGCAATCTATGGTTACCTTGTAAATCTTAGTCAGGAAGTCAATTATGTTTATCAGTTGAATTGCGAATAAACAAGAGAGCCTGAATTAAAAGTTACTTGTTATGCAGTAATGGAGAATATGTTGGAGTTTTGGAGATGCTTTGTCTTCTGAATCTCTGCTTTCCTCTGTCATCTGATTCACGCACGCACGTCCTCCTATGGCAAGCTGTGTGTAGGTGGATCACCGTTGTCAATGGCTACCATCCATCCTTCCAGTGAAAAGATTCCAAGTGCGCTGTCACCGCACGGCTAATCATCTGCAGGTTCTCAGTCATACCGGAATAGGATCTGCTATCCTTTTGCATCTGTCACTACGCCCAGCACTCGTGAGTTTGAAGTTCGTCACAGCCATCCAATCCCAGAATCCTACTCGGAATACCACAGACAAGGTTTAGACTTTTCGGATTCTCATGAATGCCGCCATCAGTTCTAGCTTATACCACGAAGATTCTGATTAAGGAATCTAAGAGATATTCGTTCAATCGGATATAGAACGGAGGTGGTTGTCAGGCACACGTTCATGGTTTGAGGAAGGTGATGAGTGTCACGGATCATCACCTTCATCACAGTTAAGCTCGAATGAACATCTTAGATAGGAACAAGCGTGTTTGAGTGGAAAACAGAAATACTTGCATTAATTCATCGAGACACAGCAGAGCTCCTCACCCCCAACAATGGAGTTTAGAGACTCATGCCGTCAAAGAGTACAAAGTTCAGATCTAAAAATGTCATAAGGTACAAAATAAGTCTCTAAAAGTTGTTTAAATACTAAACTAGTAGCCTAGGTTTACAGAAATTGAGTAAACTATAACAGATGGCATAGAGATCCACTTCTGGGGCCCACTTGGTGTGTGCTGGGGCTGAGACTTAAGCAATTCACGTGCATAAGGCCATTTTGGGCGTTCAACGCCAGGTTTGGATCCATTTCTGGCGTTGAACTCCAACTTTTAATCCTTTTCTGGCGCTGGACGCCAGAATTGGGCAGAAAACTGGCATTGAACGCCAGTTTACGTCGTCTATCCTTGAGCAAAGTATGGACTATTATATATTTCTGGAAAGCCCTGGATGTCTACTTTCCAACGCAATTGGAAGCACGCCATTTCGAGTTCTGTAGCTCCAGAAAATCCACTTTGAGTGCAGGGAGGTCAGAATCCAACAGCATCAGCAGTCCTTTTTCAGCCTGAATCAGATTTTTGCTCAGCTCCCTCAATTTCAGCCAGAAAAATACCTGAAATTACAGAAAAACACACAACTCATAGTAAAGTCCAGAAATATGAATTTTTCTTAGAAACTAATGAAAATAAACTAAAAACTAACTAAAACATACTAAAAACTATATGAAATTAACCCCAAAAAGCGTATAAAATATCCGCTCATCACTTACACACTATTGTATGTCAATGCCTAGTAGGTATAGCTAGTCTAACCACCAAATTTACCATACCACTAGAGACGACACCTACATACAATGGATATCAATGTAATTATATTCTTTATTTCTCCTTAAAAGTAACTCTTGAAAATTAGATGGGACTATTTGGGCTATTTGATTATGCCTCTCAATTTACAAGGCATAATGAATTGAATCTGAAACTGTATATTGTAGGGCAGCCTCTATTCCAAGGGAAAATGGCAACAAAGCCTGCCTTCAAATGAAGTTAGTTTACAATAAATTGGCACCAATTTTTCTGTGTGTATTGGGATGGATGGAATGTGTTTGTCCATGCCTACTTATCAGTTAATTGGAACTTTTTCATATGATTGTGTTTAAGGTTTGTGTCTCTGCTCCTTATTCTTTCTCTACAAATTAGTTTATAGCATCCCTCCTCTGCAATTTCATAACTTTTATTCCTTTCTTCAGGTTTCCACCATTGAGAAATCCAGTATCTATTCTCATGGAAGGAAAACAACCATAAAGGAGTTCTACTGTAAGAACTAACTATAAGTAGTACTAAGGGATAAGTACTTTTTTCGTCCTTAAGGTCTGGGGTCAAAATCAAAATCGTCCCCGATCTTTTTTCGTTATTAAAATCATCCTCAACGTTTAAAAACGCTTTAAAGTCATCCTTTCCAGAATTCTTGGACCAAAATACCCTCATCATCATTAAAAAAAAAGAAAAGGATGAGGGGGAAGGGGGGAAGGGAAACGGGGAAGGGCGAGGGGACAGGGGAGAAGGGAAAAGGGAGAGGGGAATGGGGCAAGGGAGAAGGGAAAAGGGAAAAGGGAGAGGGGAATGGGGAGGGGGATGGCACTGGCGAAGGAGGAAAGGGAAAAGGACGCGTGTGGGGGTGGGGAAGGGGAAAGGACGCGGGGTGGGGGTGGGGGAGGAGGAGGGGGAAGGGGAAAGGGGGGAGGGGGAGGGGAGCCACTATCGCCGCCTCCGCCTCGCCGCCTCCGCCTCGCCGCCTCCGCCTCTACTTCTGCTTTCTTGCTTTTCTGCTTTCTTGTTTCTGCTTTCTAACTTTCTATTTCTGCTTCTTGGTGTTGGTGTTGTTTGGTGTTGTTGCTATTGTTTAGTGTTCTTGGTGTTGGTGTTGGTTGGTGTTGGTGTTGGTGTTAGTGTTGGTGGTGTTGGTGTGGGTATTGGTGCTGGTGGTGGTTGTGGTGGTAATGTTGGTGGCAGTGGAGGTGGTGGGGTGAGGAAGGTGAAGAGGAGAATGATGATGATGAGGGTATTTTGGTCCAAGAATTCGGGAAAGGATGATTTTAAAGCGCTTTTGAACGTTGAGGATGATTTTAATAATGAAAAAAGATCGGGGACGATTTTAATTTTGACTCCAGACCTTGGGGACGAAAAAAGTACTTATCCCTAGTACTAATTATGTACCTCTTTGTTACTCAAACTTCTCTAAATAACATAAAGCTAAGGGTTATATTTGATGCCATGCAACCCTCATATTTCTGCATTTTACTTTACTCTAACTAGTTGACACCATCAATTTTCATAGGAGAATTCTCTATTGTCTTTTATTTTAATGTCGAAATTGCCTAAATTTTGTCTTCTTTATCATTTTGAAAATGTTGTAAATGTGGGCTCATTACTTTGTTTTTGAAAATAATAAAATTTTAATCCTTTTTTATAAGTTTGACAACTCATGTTGGATACCATAGAAGGCACCATTTTTATAGAGGAAGATGTCCTTTACTTTCTCTGAGATGAAGTGGTATATACATCTTACTATTTGATTGGTCAGAGTTACATAGATAAATATCTTATTTACAAGGAAGGCTAGTGACTTAGTGTTGCATTTTTAAAATACAAGACAATTAAATGTTATATAACTTAAATGACATGTTAGTATATACTTCTAGAAAAGTGTAATATGTAATAAGTATTGTCTAATATCAAAGAGAACTCAGTCTAATATACCCTTTTACTAATTTAAACTCCATAAATATTATTTTATATTCAAAAATTGCATTCTGTATTAGTCTCCGGTCTTTGCTACTAACTAGGCTGCACAAATCTGCACAAATCAAATCCATAACTACAGGTGTTATATTACCTTCTCTCATGCAACTTCCGGGTGATTTAGTAGATGCTGACATTACTCAGGAAAGGGTACCAAATGGGAAGCATCAATAGTAGTACTGAAGATAATAGAAAACCTTATGATTCTGACATGGAGAGAGAAAATGAATGTGGCATTTGCCTAGTAGAGCCTTGCACCAAGATAGTTTTACCTAGTTGCTTGCTGCCATGCCATGTGTATAAATTGCTACAATGATTGGTAATTATGTTATGTGTTCAAAATTACATTACTTTATTATAAGTTATAGGAAATATTCTATTAATTTAAGAAAATGTTAGGTGATTAACACTTTTCTTTATTTTATTTTAAAATTTATATTTGAACCAACATAAATTCTATATTTTTTTTTACTCAAACTATTAGCTCCCTAACATTCTAAACATTATTCAATTTTTCGTTAGATTAAATATAAATTGGTACAATATTTTAACTTTTCAAATATAATAGGTACACTTAAATCCTTTAATTTTTATAAGAATAAACACGTGGAATTAATTTTAAATGTCAACCCGTCTTTTTCCATTTCACTTTTTTTTTTTTTGCTCTTACAGGAACACAAGATCAAAATCTTGTCCATTTTGCAGGGAAAGTTTAAAGAGAATTAAGTCAAGGGATTTGTGGGTTCTAACATGATGTGATTGATGTGCAAGAAATATACAAAGAGGATATATTACTTCTCTATCTATTTATAAACAACCTACCTGAATATGTCACCGGATGCTATTTTCTTTATGTATTATGAGTACTTAATTTAATTGAAAAGTATGTAAAGTGATAAAAATTGCCAGCCATCAATGTACAGAATCTGGTCAAAAATTTTTTTGGTCCCAATTATTATTTGTTTGTAAAATTTTTAAAGATTATAAATTTATTTAAGTGTCATTAAGTTATTAAAAAAATAATTTAATAAATTTTTATTTTATTTTTTAATGTATTTAACAAAATTTTAGTTAATAAAAATACTAAAAAAATTCTTTTTTTTTAAATTATAATTTATATTTTTTATTAAAAAATCTTTTTACTAAAAAAAAGATGATTTTAACATTATAAATAACAAAAAAAATTTTTATATTGTGGTATCTAAATATAATTGTTAAATAAAAAAAATTTATATAAAATATTCAAACATAAAATTATTTTTATTTTTTTAAATTTTTAAAAAAATCACTTAAAAAATATCTTTTCGTAAAAATTTACGCAAATAAATCCTATATCGAATTATATGAAATATATCTAATATTGTTTCTTAACTGAATTCAATACATTAATAGGAACTAGGACAAGAAGGGTGACTAATTAACATTTTTTAAGAGTTTTAACAAATTAACCTTTGGCAAAACTATTATATATATTCTATCGGGCAAATCACTTATATAAGTCAAGTGGAGAAAAAAATTACACGAATCAGCCAAATAAAAAATTTGTTCATGAATCAACCAGTTCACATTTCTATATAGTTCGAATCACCCTAATTAACTTCATCTCCATGTAATTCGAATCATACTGATTTAAA